>NW_009626890.1:0-32849 GCF_000690535.1 Cariama cristata
TGGAAGAGGGAAGAGTTAGATTAGATACTAGGCAGGAATTCATCCCTGTGAGAGTAGTGAGGCAGTGGCAGAGGGTGCCCAGAGAAGCTGTGGCTGGCCCCACCCCGGGAAAGTTTTAGGCCCTTCAAGGTCAGTTTTGATGGGGCTCTGAGCACCCCAATCTAGTGGAAGGTGTCCCTGCCCATGGCAGGGGAGTTGGAACTGGATGGGCTTTAAAGTCCCTTCCAACCAAACCATTCTATGGTTCTATGATTCTATGAATATCCCTTTGGTCAGCTGGGGTCAGCTGTCCCAGCTGTGTCCCCTCACAACTCCTTGTACCCCCCAGCCTCTTTGCTGGCAGAGCAGTGTGAGAAGCAGAAAAGGCCTTGGATCTGTGTGAGCCCTGCTCAGCATTAACAAACACATCCTTGTGTTATCAACACTGTTTCTGGCATAAATCCAAAACATAGCCCCATACTAGCTACTGTGATGAAAATTAACTCTGTCCCAGCCAAAACCAGCACAGTCTCTCAGATCCCAGAAGCCTCTGCTGCTTCTCACCAAACTCTTTTACCTCCTGAAGGCTACACTGTCCACTCATGACCTGTCATCAAGCTATGTCTCTCAAGGCTAAAGCAAGAAATGGTCTATCCTAACACCAAACTAATATTAGTTTGGTAATATTTCTTTGGCTGCATATTAATATTTCCAAAGTTTTCTAGTCCCAGGAAAAATGTTTCCTGATACTTCCTTGTTTCTTCAAATCTTGTATATGTACCTTCTCTTCAAAATACAGTTTATGAATATCATATGCTCTTGCTTCTAGTTGCTTCCAAAGATGCTTTTCTGAGAAGCTTACTTATTCTAATTCTGATGAATTTATCACTGTTCTGGGGAGAACACTTTAGAGTATTGACTGAAGGCATCTCCATTTCAATGTCTAGAAGCATGTGAACAGAAAAAGGGTTTTTCTCTACTTCTTATAGCTGAAAAACTTCTTTACAGTAAAATATTTCTCAAATAATTGTGTGCAGTTAAATAAAACTATTGAAAAGAGAAGTGTAAATTTTAAAGAAAATCAAAGAAAATAGTTTTATTACTAGTTATTATACATAAAGGTATGGACATGAAACTGTCCTACTTGATTGATAGATAACCAACTGTAGAAAGAGGCAGATTATCCCAGGGGAATAATTCCTTTATATTACTCTTTTTTCTTAACCATTTCCTAGCACTTGGACATTGCTGAAGATCAATGAACAGGCTCAGAGGGAATCTGATTGGACCCTGCAGAGTAGTCCTGATTTCACAGAATCACAGAATCACAGAATCAATTTGGTTGGAAGAGACCTCTGGGATCATTGAGTCCAACCTTTGCCCTAACACCACCATGTTAACCAGACCATGGCACTAAGTGCCACGTCCAGTCTTTTCTTAAACACCTCCAGGGATGGTGACTCCACCACCTCCCTGGGCAGCCCATTCCAATGCTCAACGACCCTTTCTGTGAAGAAATGCCTCCTCATTTCTAGCCTGAACTGCCCCTGGCGCAGTTTCAGACTATACCCTCTTGTTCTGATTTGTCTCCTATGTGGGAATCTCTACTTCCAAAAGCAAGAATAGACAAAATTAAAATTAATTCTATAATAAGGTATTAAATGTTCCTTCTTATTTCAGACTCTCTCTCAGAGATCCTGAGAGAGAAAGTCCAGCACCATCTCCCTGAATATAACTATTCAACTGTACAAGAAATAGCTATACTAGATTACTGTAGACTTGTTAACACATACAAAAGGTGTACAATCTTTTTTGCTTTGGTTTTAAGCATTACAGTAACCCACTGACGTTAAGCAGCTACCATTGTAGACACAATTGTCTATGAATGGATATGAAAGATGAATAAATGGATATTAAAATGTATATGGACAGAACAAATGTAAAATTAATTGCTACATCAAGACACAGAGGAAGAAGAAAGGGAAATTAAAAATTTGGTAAGGAATAGGCTGCTGAGATGCTTTTATAATGCATTTTTAATGATTGTCTAACTTTCTGTTCATTCTTTGGATTGTTTACTTTCAAAAAATAATAAAAATATTCAGAAATAACACCTGTGCAAAATCTTAGACCTTGTATTTCCAAAACTTCTTTTGCTGTTTTCTCCAGTTCCAATGAATTACTTTACCCCAAGCTTTGACTTTACAAATTTTTGCCCAGAGGGCTTGAATTAGAATTTACCTAATTCCTGCTAACGTTCTAGCTACATGTTTATTACTCCAAGCTAGTTTCTGCTCAAGCAGTGACAAACCACCTGTGGGAATATATCAGGCAAACATGAATCCCAGCCAGCTGTAACTACAGCAGGCAAATTGCTGGTTCATTGGAATACTCTATCTTTATTTATTTATCCCTGATTATAATACAAGGATTTTAGAAAATGAAATTATAGCTGTTATCTGCAAGGCCAACCTCTCCCAGCAGAATATGTTCAAACTGTATAGAAAAAGTTTATTTAAAATAATACTGTATCTCTCAAAATTAACCTTCGTCTGTGTAGATTGGCAATAAAATGTTACTTAGACTTGTAATCCAAGAAATATAAAAGGGCAAAAAAATCCCTGGAGAAGGAAATGTTCAGACTTCTACCTTTAAAATAAATGATCCAGACAGGAGACAGACTTTTGAATGCAAGCTTAATGTACATTATATTAAATGAATTCTTGCCATATACAATCTCATGGATGAAAGGTTTATTTGAATAGTTTTATTCAATTTGAAATAGGCTATTGTAACATTTTAACATTGTAAAAATGGGCTTTTACAGTGTTTAATATGTGTAAAATGAGTTGGCTCTTCAACATCTGTTCTGAAATATTTACAAAATTCCCCTATTAAATTTTAACATTGTACTTTGAGGTATTTTACAAAGTGTAATCAAAAATCCTGGTATATTTTATTTAATTCAATTCTTAAATATCTATAGAGAGCTTTCAGATGAAAAACCCTTATAAGTCTTTCTGTTGAAGATAGAAAATACTGTATTGAGCTTTATATAAAACAAAATTTACTTCAAATATCTAGTTGCATATAAATAAAGGCTACTTCATCTGCTCTGACAGATATTTAAGTTATAGGAAGAATATAAAAAATACAAAATAACTACTAATATCTTATAAAACAATTTGAAAACTCCGTGAATCAAAATTTTCTATCCAATTTTTCTTTTCCAATACACATTAATGTTTTGTTCTTGGTTCTTCTGGGCTTTATTTTGTTTTGTTTTGGTTTTCATTTAAAGAAGTTGAGTTCATTAAAAGAAGTTAAATCCTGAAATCAGAACAATATTTTTTTATTGTGGTTATTGTGCATGACTGCATAATAAACTATACTCTCAGTTCTGTCAAATTTTGCTATGATTTTAAGTCAGAACCACTAATCAGTCTCCACCTCATTTCTTCAACCTCTGAAATTGGGATGACAATAAAATTGAGATCCAACTTTTTTGTCTTCCTGTTTGATAAAATAATATTCTACTGGAAAAGTAGATTAACTGCAACTGCAGTACCTCATGAGAACATTATAGTTTAGGCAAGAAAATCTCCTTGATTATAAGGAAAAAAAATACTATCATAGCCCAAGAACTCAACAACAAAAGAGTTAGCAAGTTGCTGTGTAGAGCCCTGTTTGAGCTGTTAGAGGCTTGAGTTGCCTGGAGTAGGTAACACATCTGTTGCCTTTGTATACATAGTTAGCTATTGAAAGAATCTGAGAAACAAGAAAAATCTACAGTCAGTCTAAGAGTTAGAGTGAGAAGAGTTAGAGAAGAAGAGCTAAAATCCTTGTACAGGTCTTAAACTTACTTGTGGAATTAGAAAATAGGTTTGAAGAGCAGAATGGTATGCTTTTTCTTAATTGTTACTGTTTTTCCGTAAGAGTTCTGCAAGTTCCTTTCTAGTCTTTACCAAAAATCACATTTCATTAAACAGGGTTTGTTCAGCTGGTATTGTTTTAACTCTACTTCAGTATAAATTAAATCAAGACCATGAACTACTTAGTGGATTTCTTTTTTTTATTTGGGTTTTATTTTAATTTACAACACTGTTTTTAGGCAAAAATTGGAAAAGGAGGAATAAATTGTTACTGTAAGACAGTGAAGCACATTGAATTCTTAAATGATTGTGCCTATATGTTCTGTAAATCTGTAGCAGTTCCACTGTCGTGAATGTTGGCTTAATATCCAATTACTTCTTCCCAGTGCTAATGACTAGATGCCAAAGAAATTATATTTCTGCACTGTTGCAATGATTACAGACTGTGCTTTAACAATGAACAAACAAACAAAAGAAACTTTAATCTCCATAGGTCAGAAGCTGTTATTTAACTATCCTATTTTAATCAGTAAGCCTTCTGACGTAGTCAGTGACTTGTTTTATTGGTTTGATTGGCTGTTTCTGTGATGAACTCATTCTGTTCATTGATGACAAAATAAAACAGCATTGACATGCAAGTTGAACAAAATTTCTGATGCAAATTCAGTTTAACTTATTTTTCAGTTTAAAGGTAATATTGCTGCAAACTGTTCATTTGTTCCCTTGGGCATCATATCAACACATACACAGTTTTCTGTAAATAGAACCGGACAATGTAAAAGAGAAAGAAGAAATCCACAGAAATTCTCCTCATCTAGAGGAGGCTGTAGATAATTTTTCAGATCAAAAAATGTTGGAGTTATTAGTTGAAGAATATATAAAGTGAACTTCTGTAAAAAAATTAGGTAGTCTTTTCAGCAATGATATAAAAGGAATGCTAGAAGTAATATGTTAGTAGCCATGGTCAACAATGACTATGTGTGTTTTGGTAATGAACTCAAAATATTCCAGAATTTACTGCAGAGAAAGAACTGTTCTAGGACAGCAGATATCTTAAAAATTCTACGATCAGTTCACATAGTCATTTAGTGCTGAAAATCTTTGCTTCATTCTTCCTGGTATAAAGTAATAAAGAGATATTATACTTCATGCTTTTGGTTCAAGAAACCCCTGATGCACTGCATATTGGGAGGGTGTTCAAAGTGTAAGCATATGCTTTCCCTCTTCCTGACCAGAAATCTCTGAGTTGCTTATTACATCTTGAAAGCTATTTGCAGTTTTATTTCCTGGATATAGTATAACTGAGAAGGCTCAGGCAAGGACAAGAAGGATGAACAAGTGGGGAAGCTGTGCTTTACAATGAGTAAGCAAGCCAGGAGTCTTCAGTCCAGGCAAAAAAATCTGGGGGAAAGGAGCGGGACAGAGGGATATTTTAGAAGTCTATAATATCATTACATTCTTACAGTAGATAAATTGGGATGCATTTCCCAGTGGGTGTAGCTACGTTAGCGGTTTTGATTGAAATGGGAGGGTGCTTGTTTGAAGCAAAGATTTTGTCCCCTTAAAGCTTTGTTTTCAATCATAGCACATGCAAACTGCATTTCTGTCAGGTGAAAGTAAATTGAAAGATCTGCTGCAGGAGCCCATCTATGTGCTCCAGTTTCTAATGAACGTTTATTCTGTGGACCCAGACTAGAGATGGCCTGAAGTAAAACCTCAGGATACACATATAATTTGAATGTCACGCTCAGCATCCATTATGTTGCTAATGAGAAATAGTCATTGATCCTTTCTATAGAGTAGAATTAGGTTTAACAAATATAGCTGAATTCCCTGGCAACATATAGATAAGCTTCCAAATTCATTTCCATAGGTTGTTATGGATACTAAAGTTTACAGGGAGTCCAAAGGAAGACTGGATAAATTAATGAAAGAGCAATCCATTGACTGCTCTAAATAAAAAACACATTCAGTTTATGAAATCTTGGGCTTCCTTAGAGCTGGAGCACTTGTGTTTGCACTAATAGACACTTCCCTTGAAAACTGCTGCTGTCACTAGGCTTGGTGGACTTTCGACAGTCATTCTAATCTGTAATAGGTATTTTTCCTTGACAAATGTTAATTAAAAAAAATACATTAATTAAGTAGTACTGATAGGTGGAGGCACGCTGTCAGAATCCTGAGTGCACCAGTAGATTTTAATCACTCTGACCAGCCTCACCTGGGACATCTGCCCACACCCTCTGATCATGGCCAAGGAACCCCATCTCAGCTCAGACTCATGTACCCCATCGTGCTCTGAGCTGTGTTGTAGGTAGCCTGTGTTCAACACTGCTCCTTGCTTACCCTGTCCTCTTTGCTGGCTTTTCTGAGTTGTCCTTGTGCCTGATGTGAGGCCTTGTGTTCAGCTGATGGTCAACAGACAGTTGAAAGTTGCTGCTGTAGCTGCTATGGGACCTGCTCTGCCCACCCTGCTCAGGTGTTGTGGGACTGTGCCTGGGTCAGGGAGCACTGCCCTGCCTCTGCCAAGGTTGTTCAGAGCTCCCAGGATGGTTTCACTCATGGAGCAGCCCTGCTATTGCTGCTCTCTGGGATGTTTACATCTTCTAGCTCTCATTGGCAATTCATAGAGTCATAGAATCGTAGAATCATTACGGTTGGAAAACACCTCAAAGATCATCAGGTCCAACCATATACCCAATGCCACCATGCCCACTAAACCATGTCTTGAAGCGCCACATCTAAACATTTTTTAAACACCACCAGGGATGGTGACTCCACCACCTCCCTGGGGAGCCTGTTCCAATGCCTAACGACTCTTACAGTGAAGAAGTTCTTCCTAATATCCAACCTGAACCTCCCCTGGTACAACTTGAGACCGTTTCCTCTCGTCCTATCGCTAATTATCGGGGAGAAGAGACCAACCCTCACCTCATTACAACCTCCTTTCAGGTAGTTGTAGAGGGCGATAAGGTTTCCCCTCAGCCTCCTTTTCTTCACACTAAACAACCCCAGCTCCCACTTGATCGTTTTAGAAAACCTCTTCTCAGTGCTTTCTTCCCTGCTATTCAAAGTGTGTGAAGGGTTTGCATTGTTTTATTTTTAAGATCTTTAGATATCTATCTGGATTGCCACGGAAAGGGAAATACTGCAAATAAGTACAATCCTCATGATTTTTCAAGTACAACCAGCAAGTGATGAAAACTGAGAAAAATAATTTCTCTTTGATTTCCATTCTTCTCTTGTCCTTTTCTAAATTAAGCATTGTTTCTTTGGGAAGTCTACCATTGTATAGAACAATCTGTAGGTGGTAACCAGAATGAAATGGACCTTCTTTTGCTTTTGATGCAGATGCTGAAGAGCAAGTAATGTGTAAAACCTAAAAAGTCCATGGCCTCTCTAGTGCAGTCTTTTCCTACTCTGGGAAACTATGGTAGATGTTATGTCAAAAAAAAAAAAAAGTTCATTTTAAGTTATGGGGCAAGGAAAAAAAAAGAGGAGGTCAAAATGGACCATAGCATCATTGGATTTAGGCCTGAATAGAGAAAAGAATTTGTACACAAAGACCTGTGGAAATTAGTAGTCTACATGTTGATGTTACTGACAGCGACGGTCCAGTTGGGGATTATTTGCAGAATCAAGTAGTATAAGGTAGGTTGAGCTCAAGTGAAGTATTAAGTCCTAATTTAAGATGTCAGTGCAGATATTTTCCCAGGAGAGGGTAAATGTGTAAGAGGAGCCTAGTAACTATGACACTAGAGCAGAAGCATCAGCAAGTGCAGAGAAAGGTGACAAATATTATCACCTCCTTATTGATCTCTTTGTAGATATATATTAATTCAGCTGACATCCAAATTATTTCAGTCCCAATCAGCCTGACTGTCATATAGAGTAACAGCTGATCTTTGGGAAAAGATATTGAGGAACACAGTTATTCAATGGCCTGTAAAGAGATGATTATAACTCTGGCTTCTAGCACTGAAAGAACTAGCTCTGCATTACAAATATTAAACTGGAACTAAATAAAACTCAGTTATCATAATCAAATTTTGTGTATGTTCTTCTATGTTCAAGGAGCCCTACACAATGCCATATCTAAAACGAAGATAAAATCTACCTTAACATTTGCACTGATGGTTGAATCATAACCACTGAATCATAATCCTAGCTGCCTCAGATTTTGCATCTTCAATGATTTAGGTCCTCTTGTGGTGACTGGAAAAAAGACAAAGAACTTGATGTTTTTGTAGTTACAGGAAGTAATCCAAAATAAATTTTTCAGGAGCTAATTGAACCACAATATAAAGCTTAGAACATTAGAACAAACTTCTGTGGCTTTCAACTCATTTTTAACTAAACAAACAATAGTAACATCAGGTAATATATGTCTTTGTGTCTGCAAATTTTAGGTTGATTGTGACTGTAGAATTTGTGTTGAGGACCATTTCTTTATGGGAAAATTCTTTTGTGCCAATTTGTTTCAATATGTGCCATAAAAAGAATGTTTATAGTTATATTTGGCATTTATATGACCAATAAATGTACTCAGCATTGTTACAGTAAAATTTCACCGTGAGAAACTGTAGCAGTGATTCTGCTTACATACCTTTGTCTTTACTGGGACAAAATACTCAACCATTTTAAGGTGTCTTTAGGAAATAACAGTTGCATTCAAAGTCCACATATCAACACAAGCTGTAGTAAAACTCTTATTTTAAATGATTCTTGGTGTTCTCTTTGATCATTTACATATTCAAGACTTCTTCTAATCTAATCCTCTTGACCTGAAAAATCATCTTTTCCAATTTTATTATTATTTTATTGAGAGTATTTTTTCTTTGTATATTAAACAGTATATTCTTCTCTGATTTCTTCCTTTTCATATTCATACTTTTTCTTACCATTTTCTGAAAATCATCATAAATTTGATAGTGAACTGATTTTTCCTTGAAGTGAAAGTTTCTTATTCTTTTTTTTTTTCCTAAACTTCACTTCAAACTAGACTATTTCATATCATCTTTCTCTCACAGACCTGCTCCTTCACTTGTTCTTTTTAGAAGAAAAAGGTTTCAGTCTTAAATCTAATTCCATCCATACAGTGGACTATCCTACTGGTTTTTTGATTATTCATAATGACAAGTGCTTGTACATTAAAACAATTTTAGTTCTCTATTTATTTTTTTTTCCAGAAATAATTGTATTGGACATGTTTCAAAGTCTGGAGAAAAAGTCTAACAAGGAGAGGCTGAGGGAGCTGGGGTTGTTTAGTCTGGAGTAGAGGAGGCTGAGGGGAGACCTGATTGCTCTCTACAACTACCTGAAAGGAGATTGTAGCAAGGTGGGGGTTGGTCTCTTCTCCCTGGTAACTAGCAATAGGACAAGAGGAAATGGCCTCAAGTTGCACCAGGGGAGGTTCAGGTTGGATATTAGGAAGAATTTCTTCACTGTAAGAGTCATTAGGCATTGGAACGGGCTCCCCAGGGAGGTGGTGGAGTCACCATCCCTGGAGGTGTTCAAAAAACATTTAGGTGTGGTGCTGGTTTAGTGGGTTTAGTGGGCATGGTGGCATTATGTAGAAGGTTGGACTTGATGATCTTTGAGGTGTTTTCCAACCATAATGATTCTAAAATTCTATGATTCAATGATTCTATAAAGCCCTTAAAATGTACTCAAATGAAAAATTCTCTAGAATCAAAGTTAATAGTTGCCCAGTTAAATTTGGAGGAAAAAAAAAAAAATACAATGCATCTAGGTACCTAAATCCCATAGGTCTTTATGAAACGGTAGACACTTTATCCTTGTAAACATTTTTCTGACTCTAGGAAGGTACCTCTACTCTTCTTCAGATGTATAAAATGCTTTCTTAAATGTATCACTAATAGACTTAGGGCATGTTTAACACTGTTTTAATAGTGGAGAAAAAAATATGAAACAGAAAATTTAGTGTATTGTGACATTTGGAAAAAAACCCACACCAAACACTAAAAGACTATAAAAACACTATTTGAATTACAGAAGACATATCATCTCTTCCATTAAAATCAGTTACAGATTCATTAATCTTCCTACAAATCAAGTGCATGATTTCTTATAAATGCATCATTAAAATGTTTCCTGTTGCTTACGGGTAAGTGTTCTGGAAGAAAAAATGTACATGCATATAGTATTCAATAAAAGACTACTCTTTCATGTGGGGCAATTATCAAAGCCCCAACTTCTTATTGAAGCAGTGAGACATGGAATAAATATCCTGAGTCTGAGAGAACACCTATTGGAACCATTGAACTAGCAAAAGTTTCCTGAAAAGCATCAGCAGTAGAAATAAAGGGTTTCAAATGTGACCAAATTGAAGTATGTATTCTGTTGAGAAAATCATAATAATAGGAAGAAAAAGTTTGCTTTTCAAAAGAAAGATCAGCTATTAAAAAAGCTAATATACTTTCCAGAAAATTTCTCTACTTTAATGTGAGATATGATTTACATACAAACTTGGAAAACCTATTATAGTAAATAAATAAAAGATTGCAGAAAGCTTATAATGAGAGGAAAGATTGCGTGCTTTGTTGGTTTTTTTTTCTTAAAAAACCCACAAACAGCAAGTCAAGAGGATGAAAGAATGCAATCTTTATTAGGTACTGTTACAGTAGCATTTTCTGCAACATCAGAAGCTGCCTTTAATCATTTGATATCTTGGAGGCCACGTACCTTTCTTAGTTCAACTGTTTAAAAATTATTTTAATTCAGATTTGTGTAGCTTGTTTTCATACAAATATGTACAATTATATTGCTATTTTCCATCAAACTAACAAGGAGTTTCAGCCTCTATATACTCTTATTCTTTTGCATTTTGGTAACTATATCAACTGTTGTGCAAGTGAACTTGAGAATATACAGATGTCTGACTGTGGTTGAAAATGCCTCAGTTTACCTCAAACTTTATCCCTGTAATCATCAAACCAACATTCTCCTTCACATGATTACTTTGGGCCAAAATATGAACAGGACTTCCATGCTATCTTCTGGTTCCCTAAGATTTACAGTAATCCACTTGAAGGTTTCTCTCTTGCACAGAATCTTTGACTTTGCATCATTCTCAGCAAAGACATGGTTCCGTGGCAATAGGTTGCATGGGTTCCAAACTCCTGTATTACCATGAGAATGCAGTGAAAAGCACACTTCCACAATGCCTCTGTTCATCTTTAAGAACATTTTTTTTTTTCCTTTCTGTGCAAAATAGCTTGTAGGAGTCAGATCTGCTACCCTGCTAAGCATGCAAAGGAAAGCCTTTATGAGGACTGTTCCAAAGACATCTGAACCCAATGAGAAGGTGGAATTCTGTTTACTGGCTTTGCATCATCTGCTATGGGTGCTATAGGTCTAAAGTTTTTGAACTTTTCTGTAGAGAGTCATACCTATTTTCTGTATAAATACTTCATTAGTGATGCATATCTAAATTTTATTGATTCCTTGTTATTGTTGTTGTTATTATTATAATCATTATTATTCAGGTACATTTAATATGGTTACCAGTACAACTGTATAAGCATTTTGTTTAATTGTAACTTTCACAATTTTAATAAAAATTATATTGTCATGCCTTTTTTAAAGATGAGCACTGAGCATAACTGAAATTTGCACATTTTTCTCCCTGGCAGCTGTCGGAATACTAAGCCAGTCTTTTTTCAAGGTGTACATAGATCTCGATCTGCATCCTCTTCACCCTCAAATGTTAAGTATTGAATATTGTATTTAAATGCACAAAACTCATTAGAAATATTTCCTTTAAACCTAAGATAGCCCCAAGGAAGTCTGAAGACAGGGAACCCAGGTGTGCTAAGTAATAAGCTACACAGCATATTTAAGAATATTCACTGTTTCATTTTGGCTGCAATCTTTATATAAAAATATTCATAAACAATAGAATGTTATATACATTCACTGAGTTTTGATGTGGCATAGTGAAAGAGAAGTCTGGTAACATATGAATCATGACATATAAGAAACATACATTTTGCTCAGGTATGTCTGCATGCTTGGATATTAAACAAATATTCCAAAATGTTCTAATACAGCTGTTTCACAATAGCTGCTAGAGCCCTGGACTGCAAAATTAATTTGTACGGTTGTCTTCAGCTTACCAAAATTATTTAGATAACATCTATTCCTTTAATGAACAATTGCATGCTTCTTTGTAAAGAAGTACATGATAATTGTGTGCCACAACTTTTCATCATATATTTGTACATGTCGTACTCCATGAATGCAAAAATCTCTTCCAAGCAAATCCCATATATTTCCCCTGCTACTCATCAGACTGCTTGTCAAGTTCTTAGGAAGAAGCAAGACTGGGAACATAGGCAATCAGAAGATAAGATTTACTATCCTTCTTCATTTATTATGTAGACTTTTGATCTTAAAATCAATTAGAGCATCTGTTTGTCCTACCTTACTCATGAGGTAGTCAGGATGATCATGTAGCAGAAAAATGTACTTCAATATGTATTCTAAAAGACAAATTTTTCAATGAGCCTTCAAAAGTCATTGTCTGCACTTCCCCTTTCATAAAGGATATTTTCACATTGAGGAGTTAGCTTAGGTGTCAGGAAGCTCCCCTTGCAAAGTTGTTAGTACTTGCCATAATGGAAAATCAGACCTTTGGAAGGGAGAAGGCTTCAAAAGTTCACGTGAGTTGGTGTCTGTTTGGACCAATGTTGTGAAAAAGTTGGAACTGGCATGGGAGAGGAGGACATTAAAGAGTTTAACTTACCAACATTGGGTGGCACTTCTTTTCTTTCCAGCTTCAATATCATCAGCATTTCACCCTCATGCTCTGTATGTAACTCTACCTTTATTCCCATTTTTCCTCATTGTCCTATCACATGTGACAGTGCCTGAAAACCAGCATTTGCTGCAACTCAGTTGTCAAGCTCACCACTCATTTTATGAATCTATCAGAACAAGCCAAAAAAGTATTTTGCCTATTCTGCCAATTTGCTGAATATCCAGATATCAATTTTTTTACCAAAAAAGTAACTATTGACCATTCTATTGGATAGATATGACTTAGAGGAGATTAGAAAAGAGAAAAGCAGGCTGTAATCAGTTTATAGGAAATCATAGAGCTGAATACAGAGAGGTAAAATTCTTTAGGTGAGTTTGGGTAACGGAAAACAATTTTTTTAGATGTCTCCCACTTTAATATTTCATTAATTCATTAATTTCTTCCTTCTGTTTACCCACCAATTATTCATCTAACTGGTATATATCACAGTCTATCCTTGATAAAACAAATTTGAGGTAGTAATTTACAACTTTTTCTGAGGGTCATTAAGCAACAAAAGTGGTTTTTTCAATCAGCAGGAGCCCTTGAAACATACTTACAGCACTCTCATACAAATGAAGCTATCAAGTTAGAAAATTACAAGTGAACTTAAAAATCAAAGATAATAGTATATCTGACTTACACTGGTCTGGATATTTCTTTAATCATTTATATCCTTAAAATCACTGAGGTCTTTTTAGTTTTTAAAGCAGACTATGCTATTCGTAATGAATGAGAGGGAAATAATGATGATATTTACAGGAATCTGACATTCAGTCATAAGAATTACCATTAACATTAGCAAGAAGTAAAACAAGTTACCCTCCCCTCCAAGCAACTTACGACTCTTCCTTTGATTTTGTATAATTTTCAAGTGAGTGTATTGCTACTGAAAGCTAAATAAATTGTCTTGATGAGGCTCTCTGGTCCTCAAGAAAGGTACAGAGTATAAGTTATAGTGAATCTCACTATTCAGACCAATCCCAAAAGTGTTGCAAGTAGCTTTCCCTGCTCTTTTCTACAAAAACCCCATGGCAAAATCTATGGAATTTAAGTTATAAGTATGAAATTCAAGTTTGTCCTATAGTTATAATTTTAGTGTAGTTGGGTACATTAGATGTGTCTGTGCCTGAGTTCATACCCATTGCACTTAAGTCATCAGTTCCCTGACAGGTCAAGGCACTCCCCAGGTAGTCTCTCATGGATGAGACAATGGGCCTATTTGAGACAACAGATGAACTTCACATAAGGTGATTCACAGGGCTGGCACCGGAATAGTTCTGACAGGAGTCTACAGTCAAGAATTTTAAGCAGTCCAGGAGATTCCCTCAGTTGACTTCTGCTGTGTCTAGACCACCTAGTAGGCACTACCTGTACCTGTTGATGGTTGATTAACATTCTGGGCAGAGAATCCGGTCATGCAAGAGGCTCACTGAGGTAAATGCTGCTGCAGATGAAGAAACTGATCAAACTGAACACAGGTAATTTTAAATAGTCTATGGAAACTGTTCCCACAACTGCTGAAAAGGTCATGGAGGAAAGTCTTTTGCACAGTTAAGATAGCTAAAAGGTTTTTTGCACATGGTTTAAGATAATCAATAGCAATGGTAATGCATGTACTAGATGGATCATATGGGACCACAGAGAAGCTGGACTGTAAAAATACAGCACAATACTTTGGGTAATCTCACGTGATGTGGCCATTTGTATGCAGTTGCAAAGACTCTTTCGACAGAGATTCATGTCAGCATCTGGACAGCAGCTGACCATCCTGTTTGAAAGATTCAATTCCCCATGTGAGTATTACCTTTAGCAAAAGATTCCACAATTTATTTTTGTTAAATGCTCTAACCACAAACACCTATGCAACAGCCCCTGTGTTAAAACCACCACCATAAAGACAATAATAAATCTTGTTCCTGTGAAATCCTGATGACTGTTCAGAGTCATGCTACTTTCTTGCCTCTGCTGTTCAGAGCCCCAGTTTGTACTCGTGATATATTAATACTATAAAAGGTCTTTCATCTTGTTAAAAGTCTGAGCACACTACCTAGAACACAGAGATTTAATTCAAGTCACCTTGGAGACAGCATCTTTTCCTACGTTCTCTCAAAAAAAATTTCCCTGGGCTGTATTTGCTAAACTCCTTAAATCTTAAGACCTGGTTACAGAAGACTTAAAAGACAACTAGATTTTCTTTTGCTGTTGTTCTGAAAGGTGAATAAAAGCTTTGACTTTTTGGAAGCTTGAATCTACAGATTCCCTTTTTTCAATTTTTTATTTTTTTTTTTTTTTTAAGATCTCTTCACCACCTAATTCATTAGTCATTCATTTATAAGGCTTAGATAGCATTGTGTGGCCAGATGTTATAGGGAACACAGGAACACATTCTATCCAAGGAGACATATAAGATGCTTGTGAAGTTACACAACAGTGACTTACACATAGAATGATCCTCTATATCTACATGATATGATTTTTTTTTTTTTTGTGGGGACATATTTTTATAGATTTGTCAAAATATTTTTTAAAACTTTCAAAGTAAATATTTTCATGTTTGTATTTGTTAATACATAATAAATATGGTTTATAGTACTACAACTAGGCTAGCTGTAACTAGTACCTAGTTTTTAAATAGCTTTTTGGTTTATTCCTTAGCAAGAAATTTCCTCAGAGAATAAAAAGACAGTGGCACAGAAATTCAGTCAAGAAACAGTGTATGTAGGTGTTCCCATCTATGGATATCTAGTTACTTGAAATAATTGATTGAAAACAACTGTTATTATATTTTGCTCCATTTTTATTGTAAAGAGTAATAATAGAATTGAAGTCAAATACATTGAGTAGAGCTGATACTTTGTTTTAGTAATAGTATTCACAGTCATCTTAGTCTCTGCCATGTCTCATTTCTTAAACTAACATGAGTTTGGGGGGAAAAAAAAAAAAAAAGAAACAAAAAGAAACAAAGAGAAATACAGGCTGAAAAAGTTTTGGAGAATCCTGAATAGCACTGAATTTTGCTTCAAATTCATATTCTAATATGGAAAATTTGAAGAATATTAGCAAGTTTGATATCCTAGGTGCCACAATAGGTACGCAGTATTTAAGTCAATAATGTAATTCATTCCTAGGTTTTGTTTGGTGTTGTTTTAAGTTATTGTGTATTTTCCTCCTGAAGTCATTTGCAAAAGGAAAATAAATTAAGTCTTACTTCTGAGACACTTACTCTGACCTGTATATTTATTCTATTTTTTAACAAAAAGCTAAGTCAGGGAAAATATGCTTCACTCCTGACTCAATTAGGCTTCAGTGAGAAATAATAGAAGATAATCTTCTCAAGCAGAAACTGTCAATATTGGGAACTAAAAAGCAGAGTACATGCAAAAGGGTGACATTCTCTTTCACAAATATAGAAATTCAAATTTTTACCTGTCTATATTTGTATGACAGATACACTTGTAGCTCAAAAGGCTAATATAGGTGCTGGCATTTGTGACATCTTTTCCCCTGAAAACTCAATTTTACAGAAAACCACGATAAATTTTTCCCCTTGTATGGGGAAAACTGACATAGTCACAGCACTGCGCATGTGAGTGTGTGTTCAACATTCTATGATTTCTCTTGTAAACCATTGTTCTGTTAAGAATTTCGTATAGCTACAGCACTAATATCAACATGTTCAAAACAGTTTTGATTTCCATAGTAATTGACTAAAAATGGTTGTTGAAATCTCCTGATGGAAAGAAGAACTGGTCAAATGGATCTGGGCTCAGGTTGAGAGACATTTGACAGTTCTCAGCATTCCAGTTCTCAAAACAGTGAATGAAAACATTTTTCAGTATTTGATATCCCAAGGACAGCTAGTTATGTCAGCATTTCTGATAAGAACATGGTTCTGTAGAAGGTGATTTCTTTTTTTTCCCCCCTTTTTGGAAAAGCAGGGAATAATTTCTAACAAAGTCTTACTGACTCAGGAGAAAATAATTTTATAGAGCTAAAGATAAAAGTCAGTCTTGTTTTATTTAAACTGCATGAAATATTTTCTATTTTGTGTGTAATTTGAGAATAGTTTACAACTAAAATAAACATTAAAAAGCAGTTAAGGTTTTTAGATGTAAAAGCAGTTGCCATATATAAGTATGGATACTTTTCAGGAGAAAGTTTTTCTGAGCACAAACATATAGATAATTCAAAGAATTTTTTTATTCTTAGTCAGAAGGAGCTAAAGAAAACTTCTATTTACTTTTACAATTTATAAATCGATGATAGACTTCAATGGAATTTCAGATGAAGGTTTTCAGAACTGAACTGGGGATAGAATCTTCTGCGGGGAAAATAAAGAGGTTAGACTCCTCTGAGGAAACAGCAACTCGTATTGTGCCCTATCCATTGCCACTTCTGATGTCTAGAGAGTTTAGTAAAGACTTTTGCTCTTCCAGGTAAAGACAATTAGAATTTATTCTAATTTGTTGCTATTTCACGCTGTGAACTCCTAGAGAGCTCAGCTGCTCACATGCTAGGCTGGGCTGGTAGTTGCTTCTGCTGCTCTGTGCATTTTGAAATTAGCCTTCTGTACTCAGGTACATTAGGGGCTTTCTCAGCTCACACCTCCTGATGTGCCGCACAGCAGCAAGCCAAATTCAAAGACAAACTGCAGCACTGGATTCCCCTGCTAGCACCAACCCTCCCAACAAAATACCACCACTTTTTGCTACTGCCTTTACCGCCCTTCAACGTCACCTCTTAAATAGATCTGAAGATGTAAATTTCGCATGTTTTCCAGCTAGATCTGCATATCAGTGGGATATTCATATCTGCCTAAGGGCTTTGGCAAAGACACATTTTAAATCCAGGATTTTTTTAAATCCAGGATCTACATAAGTCAGTTGCATCTTTTGTGTTTTATAAACCCATGAATTCCAATACAATTTATAGCATCAGATAAGGTACAACATAGGTACAGTAAAACATACAAATCATTTATAAACAAGCACCATTTTACACAAGACATGCTGATAATGTTTTGCTACTTTAAATACTCATTAAACTAAAGCATGACAAAAGAGCACCTCATGTAGCTTTGACACCAGAATGAATTCAGCTTGGTAAGACAACTAATTTAAATCATGTAATAGCTTATGGTGTGCCTTTTTGGATTTGTTTTTGCTTTTCATAAAGCACATTTTGATCATTTTACTTTGAAAACTGCATCCTTGAACGATTCTAAAATCCATTTTTCAGTGCTTAGTTTTTCTGCTAATAATGTCACTAACGATGTCCCTTTAACTAGGTTTTTGGAAGATCTTAACAATACATACACACAGCAAAGTACTATTTTGGCTGTACTAACGTTTTTTATATAAAAAAAATCCCTGTTCATTTGGAATGAGATTTAACCTGAATAATTGGCATTTGACAGGGTTGGTGATGTTTTTGAATAAGAACAAAGTTTCCCAACAATAAATAGTTCTGGTGCATGCTCAGATTCTTGGATTTTATGCCTTCGTTAATTGCCCCTTAGGGGGACAATTTTTCTGGAAAGCCAAGTGTTACCATCTGTATTTTTGAGATAGTCCACTTGGACATCTTCAATCCATTTTGTTAGTATATGAATTACTTCTGTAGCAGCGCATTTATAATTGTATGTTCTGTTATCAGAAAAACACAAGTCCACCTGCCTAGTATGTGCTGAGCTCAAAGGTTTTCTTACATTCACATGACAAACCAGGCATAGAAGCATCTTGTAGCAAACCACCACACAATTGCAAAGTAACCTGCCAATAGTGCTCAGCTCTGACATATAAATTACTGCTACTTTGCACAACAACAACAACAACAAGATTTAAAGGATGTGCATGCACACAGACAGATGCACGATGCATATATGCAGGGTTTGCAGGTTCTGCATCAATCCTCTACTATGTCAGCTGTCTGCTACAGAACTGACTTCCTGACAGAGAATTGAAAAACTTGAATTTTTTTTTTTTTAAATTATTAACACATACATGGTCTACATTTAATACTGCAGTAGCATATGGAATAAAGAAATATTGCAATAATTCCTTGCAGAAGGTCTTAGATAAGCTAATAAGTGAACCATGAGGAAAAGGGTCAGCAGGCTAGTAGAAATTTGTCATGAATGGCAATATAACGAATGTATGTTTTATATAACATAGTTTACTCTTAAGGATACTAAAAAGCTTACATCATCTTTTATAGTACAATACCATGCCATTTTGTCAATTTTTCAGGCTAGGCTTTTAGTACATACCTTCGAAATTTGACACAATACAAATACAAGTAATTATGATAGCAGAATTATTATTTTATGCCCTGTGAAAATTCAAAGAGAACAACTAGCTATAATAGACTACTAGTTATATGCCATCTTATTTTACCAGAATTACTTGTTACTGTTAGGTATTTGCTGTTATCGTAGAATTTACAGGTATCAGTCAAGACAGGTTTTGCTGAATAGGTGTTGATGAAATAAAAATAAATCACATGGGAAGAAATATATATATATTTTTAAAGATGGCATAGTTGAGTATTGGAAAAGCTTGTAGAGGACCTGCTAACCAGATTTCTGAGCATCAGTTTATGTGTTACAAATTTGCAACAGAAATCTTATTTGGAAGGAAGGAGATTTTATAGAGTTTACCCATTGTGTCCTGAGTGCTGTGGGCTCATTGGCTATTCATAGAAGATTGTATCAATAATGTTATTAGTATTTTTATTTCCCTGAATCATTCGATGTATTTTCTGGGGAATCGTTGTATACAACAGGTAAATAATTCTCATTCCCAATCCTCTCTTTCAGATTTTATCCCTGAGGAAATAAAATTGACTTTTATTTGTTTGGAAGACATTATGAAGTAAACACCTTGCCTATCACAGTATGGCAAAGCCCCTTAAATATTATAGAAGAATTTCTGATAAGTGACATGCTTGCATGCATTTGAATCCTATTCTCAAACAGAGGCTGGAAAACAGAGTAGGGTGGTGAGGGAAATACCTTAAAGGTGGATGTCAAGAGGATGGGGTCAGCCTCTTTTCAGTGGTGCCCAGCAATAGGTTAAGGGGCAACGGGCACAAACGGAAACTCAGGAAGTTCGACCTGGACATGAGGAAGAACTTCTGTACTTTGAGGGTGGCTGAGCACTGGCACAGGCTGCCCAGAGAGGTTGTGGGGTCTCCTTCTCTGGAGATATTCAAAACCCGTCTGGACGCGATCCTGTGCAACTGCTGTAGGTGACCCTGCTTTAACAGGGGGGTTGGACGAGGTGATCTCCAGAGGTCCCTTCCAACCCCAACCACTCTGTGGTTCTGTGATTCTGTGAAAGCGAAGGAAGCTAAAGCTCTTCTACAAGCTTTCACAACTATTTCTGCTTTATCCTCTCATCTCACCCTATATTGTTGCCTTGCTTCTTACATTCCTTGATGATAATTGGACATATATAAGTATACATAATTGATTTCAAAGAGGTTTTCCCCTAGAATATTTTTGCCATTCATTAGTACTGTAATTTTTGAAAACAGACACTGGTTAACTATGTTATTAAATCTGTCACTTTTGTAAGTATTCTGCCCTGTTAATATTATATTTTAGTTATAATAAGAGCTCTGCTATTATCTCCCTTTAGAAAGGGCTGAACTTTGCTCAGCAGGGGTGGTTTTGCTGAACTGCATGGGGTCTGAAACCCCCAAAAACTGTGCTGATGAAGACCTACGTAAGCTTCCATCCCAAGGAGAATGCCTGTTAGAGATTCAAATGTGGTTCCATAAGGGAAAACATGACACAACTGAGCTACCAAGCACTCTACCAGAAGTAATACTAGGCACTTTTCTTCCTAAGTGGACTGAATATTGACTGGGAGCTGCTGACTGTTTCATTCTTTCCATTTAATATCTTATTTCCTTGATGATAGATACTGCTCCTTGAAGATGGTCATGTTCATATTCCAATTATCCAGGAAACTAGCAGGTTTCCTTTTCCCCACCAAAACATCTATCTTCTCTCTTCTTCCTAAGAAACTCTGCCAAATTAATCTATATACAGATATTTCAACTTAGCAACACATTCCTCAAAGTTTTTATATTATGTTATGAAGAAGGCATAATGGAGGGTTTTGGTAGTGTTTTCTCATTCTAATATATACTTCTAATGTAAATGCGGGAAAGCTGTACTGTTTTGCATAGTCCTAGCTCTTAATGTGATCATTTACAAAATCTACATGGTAAATGTTTTCTTCCCCAGCTTGGGTACCATAGAAAACTACTCATAATTGTGTAAGACTCTCATATCTTGTATAGATAGGGAAGAAAAATAGCTGTATTCTATTTAAAACTGAGTCTGCTATAGAAACCAAGACCCGCCTACACAAAAAAGGGGACACTTGAATTTTTTTAGCAAGGCACCCATTTCTCTTCACAGCTATGGCATTGATCAATCCACACAGCCTTAGGCTTTCTCTTTTTTCTGATTTACTCAAGGTAGAAGAGCACCAATGAAGAGCTATAAGAGGCAGAAATTGTTGAATGTATTATACAGGAGTTGGACATTTATAAATTACCTTATACCAATATATGACCAGAAAGATGAAATTTCAACTGAAATGTTAGAAACTGGTTTATAAACACTAATATTCCAGGTTAGAGTATCACCCTTCAAACTTCTAAAAAAAAAGTTAATTGTAATTTGACATTAAGAACTGAAATAGAGCAGTAGGTATAGTCTTAGCTATGCAATGCCTAGTTAACTCTGATTTTGGCACCCTAACAGGCTTGTCAGTTTTAGTAATATTTTAAATATATAAATATATATATACAAAAAACTTTGAGCTCCATCAAGGATTTTTAGAAGAAATGTAAATATAGACTTTGACATGTAGGTCTGGTATGTAGTGTTAACTGCCAATGGCCAGTTAGCTTGTAATCTTAAATAGTGATTATCACTCTTTTTTTCTAAACATGGTTGCCTAAGTATTACATAAGTGTGCACATCTTGAAAGACAAAGTTCGTAAAGAGTTTTAAATATAATTAGCAGAACAGTTAGCATGTGGGAAAAACTGAAATAGTTAATCTAATTAATTACAACCTCTACCCACAAACTGTATCCTTAAGAGTACCACCACTGCAATAACAATGCCACTGTGATAAAACTGATGTTGCAGTCAACAGAAATTAATACTGTACTGAATGTTGAGTTAATTAAAAATAAAACAAGCAAACAAAACAAGAACTCTTACACAAGCAAATCTGTAAGCTTTTGTGTTCACAGGCTAGTAAAATGAACGATGGCAAAAAAAGGTAGTTCTCATTTCTGTAACTGTGAGAGCAAGTGAACATAGAACTTTAACAAAAAAGCATATTAAAGAACCAGGGGATTTTTATTTAAAAATATTTATCATGTTAACTATCACCATAGCTAATGATAACTTTGTTTATTCTGACTTTCTTCATCTACCTTTTGGAGCAAGATTCTTCAGCTCAAGTGGCTGCCATTGTTTGGTTTATACATGTTAGTGGATACCCTTCTGATCCACTTTGAGTGATTCTCTGTTGTCTGACTGTTAGCCAATTTCCTCTTGCTTCCTCCCCCCCCTTTTTTTTTTCCTCTTTAGATTCTTTTGTTTTAATTATGGTTTCAAAGTTTTGTAGCATTTCAAAGTCTATATATGGAAACGTTGCCTTCAGTCATTTAAGACAGACTTTGTGCTGTAAACAATGAGTAGTACTGGCTATTGTATATTATTCTATCTGGTCTTTGTCATGGATAAGACATTGCTAAGAAAGGATGATGTGGTCTTAGGTTATTTTAATAACCAAGTACAAAGTAATTTGTTAAATTGTATACTAAGAATATTTCTCCCTCTGACAGCTATTCTTTAATTCTTCCAAAAGTCCATGCAGAATCTAGTTTTATTGAATTGTCAGGTTTTTACAAGTCTCTAATCTTTTAACAATCACTTTCAAAGTTACCTTCTGGTTTCCTAATTCATCATTTTTGTCTCTTGGCATTTGATTCCTGAATTATGTAGATATCATTCTTTTCATCTGAATAAATATCTGAACAGGACAGCTTAATATTATTGCTATTTCCTTATCTTCTTTCCGTAAATTCTGGTAGATTTCCTAGGAGAGATGCTCTTTCTCTTCCCTTTGACATTTGTCTATTCTGTTCACACTTACATGCTTTTTCTTTTTTCTTTTATACTTTGTGTTTTTTTGATGATTTTCATTTTCACTTTAATCTCAAGAGGACAGCCATGTGTTGAGGCACATGCTGTAGCTATACTACTTGTTAAAGCTTTAATATAGCATTTCTCAAACTGAGGTTCACAAAAGCAAGCAAAAGGGGAAATAAAATTAGATGTCAGAAGTCAGCAGCCATTCAGTGCTATCTGAGTCAGCAAGCACTTTAAAGTGGGAAATTAAGAGCAGAATTTTTGGCAGTAAATGGTTACATGACCAGATTACCATTAATTGCTGGCATCAACGCAGTTTCACCAGTGAAGTAGAGTGAGCATAAATACCTGCATTTAGTAATTACAGTGTGTTCTCACTTCAGAGCCTTAGAAGGAAATCCATAGCATTCCTCCAGAAAATGTAAGCTTCTGCTAGCCAAGTGTCACATGGTAGATGAGAATGTGAGTGTCAACATTTTAAAAAAATATGATTCACAGATATCTTTGCAATTAATGCCAAGCTCATCAGATGACTACAGTGTTAGATGAAAAAATGTTCTAGAAATCCGTTAGATTTAACTAGCATCCAAAGAGAGAAGTGTATTTACCCCATACTTCATGCAGGAAATGCCTTTTCTGCAAGTGATGATGGTATTTGTACAGAACTCAGATGAAGATTGACAGTGATCTTGCCCAAGGACATCATGACCTGCCTCAAGATGGCAATAAGACATTATACTTCCAAACTGGGTTTTGGAAGAAAGAGTCAAGGTCATTGAATCATAGAATGGTTTGGTTGGAAGGGACCTTAAAGCCCATCCAGTTCCAACCACCCTGCCATGGGCAGGGACACCTTCCACTAGACCAGGTTGCTCAAAGCCCCATCCAAGACTAGGTTGCTCAAAGTCCCCCCCAACCTGGCCTTGAACACTTCCAGGGATGGGGCATCCACAGCTTCTCCAGGCAATCTGTTCCTGTGCCACCCTCAAAAGGAAGAATTTCTTCCTAATAACTCATCTAAATCTTCCCTCCTCCAGTTTAAAGCCATTACCCCTTGTCCTACATGCCCTTGTAAAATGTCTGCCTCCAGCTTTCTTGTAAGGCACCTTTTAGGTACTGGAAGGCTGCTCTAAGGTCTGTCTGGAGCCTTCTCTTCCCCAGGCTGAACACCCCCTATTCTCTCAGCCTGTCCTCACAGCAGAGGGGCTCCAGCCCTCGGATCATCTTCGTGGCCTCCTCTGGACTCGCTCCAACAGGTCCATGTCCTTCTTGTGCTGAGGGCACCAGAGCTGAAGGCAGTACTCCAGGTAGGATCGTACGAGAGTGGAGTAGAGGGGAAGAATCACTGCACCCCACAACTTGGTGTCATTAGTAAACTTGCTGAGGGTTCACTCGATCCCATTGTCTATGTCACCGACAAAAATGTTGAACAGCGCTAGTTCCAACACCGACCCCTGAGGAATGCCACTTGTCACCAGTCTCCACTTGGACATCGAGCCATTAACTGCAACTCTTTGAGTGCAACCATCCAGCCAGCTCCTTATCCACTGAGTGGTCCATCCATCAAATCCATATCTCTCCAATTTAGAGACAAGGATGTCATGTGGGACAATGTCAAACGCTTTGCGCAAGTCCAGGTGGATGACGTCAGTTGCTCTGATTAGGATCAGGATCCACTGATGCTGTTTACAGCACACATATATGTCAACTAAACTTCACTTA
The DNA here is from genome assembly GCF_000690535.1 of Cariama cristata. Taxonomy (NCBI): domain Eukaryota; kingdom Metazoa; phylum Chordata; class Aves; order Cariamiformes; family Cariamidae; genus Cariama; species Cariama cristata. The sequence goes on from NW_009626890.1 coordinate 24,583, forward strand.
CTATTTAGATCAAGATCATGGAGATCTGACTCTTCCTTAGAGCAGACCTTCAGGTAGCCACTCTTCCTTATTTTTGACCTGCAGGCCCAGCTGAACCACCAAAGAGGTGTGATAACAGCTGCTGCCAAATTAATTCCACCTGAGTCAGTCTCTGATTCGATGCTTACTTCAGCCTTCTGAAACTTAATCTGGCCATTTTTTCCTACTCTTCTTTTTATGAAATAATGGAAATGCTGCTAAGGAAAATACAGGAATCAAGGATGAGACAGAAACTTACATACAGTCAGTGAGCTATTGTGATCTCCTATTGCTGCTGGAATGGATTTCCAATAGAACAGTTTAATTAAATTGAAACATAACAATGCATGAGAAGATATTTTATTTTAAGGAATAATGAATTCCTAGAATATGGAAAAAAGATACTGTCAAGATAGCAAAGAATGGGACACTTAAGAGAGAAAAAGAAACTATAAAGATTGCCATCTACCACTTTTCCTTTCTTTCCAATTCAAACAAAGAAACAAAGACTGATTCTCTTAGGACACTGTCCTTTTTAGATAAACAGACTACAGGGATAGACAGATGAAGCTGTTCCACGCTCTCACAGGAAGAAGAATGCAGGTCAGCTGCAGCTGAAGGAAAGCAATTCATTTCAATTGCGGCAAATGAAAGCAAATACACAAGTTAAACTCAAAACCAGTCTCTTAATGTATGCGCACAGATGAGTTTGTTCTCCTTTCCACATTTGGCAATAAGACTTTAAAAGAAGATGCACAGAAATTTCTCCCTTTGTAAATATTCCATTATTCTGTTTCCTTTAAAGATACCTCTATGATTCTACAGCAATAATAAACACCATGAGGGATTAAATAACTGTTTTTACATCAGGGATTCCAAGTTTCTCAGTAGCTTCCTGAATCCATTCACAGCCCTGCTAATATCGTATCACTACATTTCATATTAGAATTCTTTTTTTGTTTTCTTGGCCAAGGTCATAAACATCACAGAGGCAGACATACACAACACTGGAGAATAACAAAATGAAATCTTTCCTCATAGAATGGATGGTAAAAACTAACAAATTACACTAGTAAATTATTCCAATCACGCTCCCCTTTGATCATATGGAGAAAGGCAATAGAGACAGTTTTTCATATTAAGAGCGACGACTTCTGTTAAAAATGCACGCTATGTTCAGAATTTTAGAATATAGGAACAAATGGACACTCATAATATGTAATCTGTACTGTGTTGCCTCGTCAGACTTGCTTGACAGGCTATAGCTGTGTTTGCTGTCAAAAAGTATTAAATAAGGATACAGGTTATGGTTTGCAGTTTTGACTACTAATATTTCATTAAAATATCGGTTTTGCTTATCCTGTGAACCCTGGTTCTAAGTATCACATATTTGAAAGTCAGTACATGATTGAAATGTATTAATATGAATGGCTTTATTAAAAATTAAAGACAAAATGTGAAATTCTGGGCCCTGTTAAAATCCATGTCAGCTTCACCACTGACTTTAACAGACCCAGGAGTTTATCCTAGATATAAAAGGCATATGGATCTCTGCCTTGTGATACCTGTCTTGTGAAGAAAAGTCAGTCCTGGAGAATAGCTATGTTATATAGGACTGTTTTGCCATGGTATTTTGTGTCCCGAGTCAGTAAGTGAATTTTTCAGTGTTCTGCTGTTACTTTTACTCTAACTTTATTTTTAAGTAAGTTAGTACAAAGTTACCAAATTACATTACATTACAAATTACCAATTACATTGCATTATATACAAAGTACAAAATTACCAAATAATATTCCTGTGTTTTTTTCTCCTTTATAGCTATTAGTAGTAAGTAACATCAGGAAAATCTGAGCCATGACAAATTTCTGTCAAAATAAACCCCAAAACTGAGTAGAATTTAGTAAGACTGCTAAATGCATTTCCAGATCAGAGACCACTGGGAAACCTCAGCAGTTATCAAGGAAGTTCTACACACCATGGAAATTCATCAGCAATACTTCAGCTGAAAACACTATGCAGGATGTATAATTGCAATGTATGTTAGGATTCCTTGTTCTGAACCACTGTTTATCTACAACTATAACTCAGGGAACCACTGATTCTGGAAGCAGAAATCCAAATTATTTTATGATTTATGTATTTGACCCAGATCTCCTTTGATAATAGTACATCACAAAGCACACCTTTTTCAGATTCCTGGACAAGGGTCATATTGCTCGAACTGTGCAGAGACAACAGGCGGCATAGGCATATAGCATCAACTTAATCAAATTGCCTTCTCTTTGTTGAATTAAGTCAGATTCTTAACATTACTTAAAGTAATTTATAGTAGTTTAATAGCTGTAAGTCAATCTATTCAAGGCACATTTTATGGTTTCTTATGAAAAAAAAACCCACTTGGATTAATTCTGGTCATTTCCTTTTACATTATAGTTCAACCATGGGTAACTTTAATTAGAAATGTCATACATACAATATACAAGACCAGATACATTGGATCTACCTTTTGTTACTTTTACTAGAGTGGAAAATAGGAAAAGTTTATCTTAAAAATATAGTTTCCTCTCACTGTGTTTCCCTTACCTTTGCTGAACACTAGCAAGGCATCACTATAGTTGTAATACAAACACCAAACACTTCTAAAACAAAGGAGAGATTATTTCTGCTCTAAGTTCCATGACATTTCAGTAGGGTTACGAACGATGAAAGTTTAAGAGAAATTGGTTGTATTTCACGCACTTAAAATGAGAGTTCAAGGTGGAAAATTGCCTATATCTGCTTTTGTGTGTCTAGTTATCTTAGTTCTCCTTACACCAAGCTTACGTTGTTAAACAGACCAAGCTCACTGAAGACTCTAGGAGTTTTGCCTGCATGAATATCTAAAGATCAGGCCCCTGTGGTGTGCTGTATGAGATTTTGCACTGCTGGGACAACTCTTCTAAAGATCTATGAAAATATAAATCAATAATTTAAAGCCATCTAGGACTTTACTGCCTGAAAAACAAAATAAAATTTTAGAAGTCCCATATTTACTACTTCAGATTCATTAGGTTAATCCATGTGGAACTTCTTTAAGCTCACATTATTTGCTCCTCTGGAGCTTTTACAGTTTTATAAATCAATATTAAGGTATGCTTTGACCCACCAGATAGTAAGAGCTCCTTTGAACGTATTGCAATCTATTCTACCAATGAGTATCAAGAGGCTCTTACAGCTCTTGGTTATACATCTTCCGAGAATACACACAATGGTGAAGAGTTTGGAGTTTTAATGAAATGTTTACTGAAAAACCGCGCAAGTTTATTTGCAATACTTTTCTAAATGAAGTAAGTTAACTTTATGAGTCTGTCACTCTCACAAACATATATAAGCATTTACCCACAGTGCAGACGACAGACCCTGTGGTTCGTCTCCATCCAGCTACGCCAACAGTTGCCAGTACAAAAGTTGTGTTAGAAGAATGGAATAAGGTGGCAGTGCAGACCTCATGCTCTACAGTGCTCTGTTTTTCAGCTGTTTCTCTGTGGAATGTAACTCTCAGCGTTGTGTTTTCTGTTTTCTAACTTGCTGGATCATTCCTTGTCTAAGTTCAAGATTTAATATGGAACGCAGAAAAAAGAAACAGGATAATCAGTCAAAGATAATCTCCACTCTGTCTTACTGCAATTTACTGCAGCTGTTCTGGTATATTTACATAATATCCTTTTTATCATAGAAATTTGTAAAAATACCTCTCTCTTGTTCACTGTAGAAACATGCAAGTGTGCAGAAGTACAACATGTGTTTAGAATAACTGGATCTGACCCCTGCTAACTACTCTACAGAAAAATAATTTCATTATGACTGCTAGGGTTAATGTATTTTTGGCATCCTTAACATAAAATAATTTTATCTGATCCTCCACAAAGAGAAAAATACAGGGTCAATTATAGTCTATTTTTGTTTGTAAGTTTAAACTTTAATACATATTTTTCTAATTTATTTTCCTAAGAAGAGATCACTGAATCTTCTAGATATCAAAATAATGTTGAAGAAGTACCATTTTCACTCTTAACCTTTTGCTATTATCCTGCTATGACCCCATTTTTGTTCATCCAGTCTGAGGTACAATATCAGAATGAAAAAGTGTCTCTACGTATATCTTAAGAGATCCACTTCTGAAATCAGAAAACTTATTCCAAACTTGCTTTCCCTATGAGACTCTCTCTGCTTCTGATTCATAATATTTAAATATGAAAAGATAGGGCAGTTAATACAATGCATCAAAATTATTTTCAATGTTGCATAAAAACCAAATACAATGGATAACAGTCAATTGTATTTAACAATTATGCCGCTGTAAAGATTATTCAAGGTCCTTACATATTAACGTATGTTCTGATCATGCTTGTTAAGTTACCTAAAAATATTTTAATTTTCGATATTTTGATTCACAGGTCTTAGAAATTTTTAATATTTTTACTTCAACAAAATAAGGTAAATAGCACATAAGTTCATTATTTCTGTGACAAACTCTAGATTTCTCTACCAGATATCATATTTTTAACTCTAGATATGGAAACATATTTTATGCAGTAAGTGTGTGATGAGAGTAAATTATTTTAATTTGTATGACCAATAAAGACCTTCAAACATAACAATTTCCCTATGAAAGTAACTGAATTGGTGAAACATTGGATTGGGATTCAGCAGACAGAAAAGTACTGTCTCTCCTGTTACTAGATTGTTAAAAAGTAAAGTCTTCCTTTCTTTCTACTTATTTCTCATTGTTCTTTTTTGCTCTTCCTCTAATTCTTGTAATTGATATCTATGGATGGAAAATGCCATTTAAACATTAGGGATTATTATTCTCAGTGGCACCACTATAACCTGCTATAACTGCCATAAAACGTGCTGTTCTTTTACATTTCACAAACTTTTTCATATAAAACAGTTATGTTTTCCAAAAGTAGATAGAAGTTATGTGCACTACTCAGTAAATGCTACTATAAGGATTTAAATGGCTTGATTCATATACTCTCTGTGAAAAGATTAAAAAAAAATAATTATTCTTTCATGAATTTTGTTGTCTTTAACAGCCTCCTCTCCTTAAAATTTCTTTGTCTGTAAAAAAAATACATCAGCAGTGATTGTTATATTATATAGTAAATACCTCTGCTGCCCCTTCATCACTGGCCAATAAATGTTAAAGAACAACTATCCAATTTTGGCTGTGAATAGCCACTGGATGTTATAATACCTTTCTCTCCCAGATTAAAAATAATTTACCATTCTGTTTATTTTACATCAAAGTTCTTAAGCCTGTAATCAAGTCAATAGTCAATATTTTTTTATGAATACATTTAGTATAGTTATCATAGTCAATATATTTAAATTTGTTGTTTTAAAATACCTTTACAAGATAATTACCTGTGTCTGTTTTATATTATCTTCAATTTTCAGAATGTTCCTCTTTTCAATAGGAAAACTAGAACGGCATCCAGTGACCAGTTCTAGTCTTACCATCTTTACATATAAACGTAAACTCATCTCCTTAGCTTGTTTATTCTGTTGAAAGTATTAAAAGAATCAAAGAACTAATACGTGCTAAAATGAAGTAGCTACGCAAGGAGATAAATGATAGCTATATATTAAATTATAATTCTTCAGGTATAAGTTACAGTAATTTGTTTAAGTTAATGGAGCCTGTGAGAAAAGAATGAGAGAACCTCAATTCACAGAATGACTGTTTTACCAGTGTTAGGAATAGAGTGAACTTTCTCATTGTCATCTTTAATCTATGGCTATACAGTATCTATTGGACTCGAATCTCTTCTGAGTGAACTGCCTTGTTTAAGGTCTAAATAAAGCTATTTGTATATCTGTAGTACCGTGTGAAGACTTCAAATCACACAAGTGCAGGTTCTCTTTAACGACAGTCTCTTCAAATTAGATTTCATATTAAGAATATCAGAATTAAATTACTCTGAATTTCATACATATATGATTCTGAAGAGGGAAGATGACATTTTCAATCATGATTTTAATGGCACTATTAATAAAGTGGTTTCATTATAAAGGACTTCAGGTTTTAAAATGTGGATAGAACTTATTAGGAAATGTGACCTAAACACGCAGTGAGGAGGGCACATCAACTAGGTTTATGAAGGTAGGTGTAAACCATATAATTTAGTCAAGGTGTTTATATAGAATGCCCAGAATCTCTAAAACATTGCAAGTGCTTTTCTCTGATACCTCTATGTTACACTTCATATCTTTGATTACAGATTTAATATTCTGACTTTTTCTTGTGAGCCAGGAAATATAAAGAAACTCCATTTACAAGAGTTTTTACTATGTAGACTTGAATGCATATTGGATATTTTGCAAACAGACTACATTATCTAACTGGAAAACCAGTGCAATGTTTTTTCTCAAGATGATAGTTTCCTTTCCACTAATATTATGTCTGAATGCAAAACCATTAATGTGATATTGAACATGGGCATGAAAGCACGTTTAAAAATACAGTAAGTAGAGCTTAGTTTCTCCATGCATTCTTATAACAAAATAGAGAAAGATTTTGGTTTATTTTCATTCCCCATAATTTTGTGGAAGTTTATTTTTTGCATCCACAATATAAGCCAACATGTCTTAGTTTTATATTTTCATTCCAATGTTATTATTACAAGTCTAGAAGAGGGCACAAAAATAACAGGGCTGGTTTTATATAGGGTATAATAATGCAAAATACACACTTTAAAAAATGTGCCCTTTAGAATTAAAAAGTACCCAGCGACTAAACAACGCCAATTAAAATGGAGGAAATGTGATCATCACTCATGCAGTGTAATATTTGTCAATTACCTCATCACATACATCTTTTTTTCACAAATGTTTCTTATCAAACTCATTGCAGTAGACAAGGATTTCTGTAGTAAAACTGTATCATAGTGCACACAGGCAGGGACATACTGCACCTGTGAAAAAGGCAGACGTGATGCCAGAGTATATAAGTGTTCTTTATATACACAGAAAAAAACTTTTTCAAGGAATTACTGAGTCTTTGTATAGAATAATCGTTTGACTATAGTCCACCTATTTTCAAGATAGGTCAATTTGAGACAGAAGAGGCAGAGAATGATCAGGGGAATGTGGAATCTTTTTATGAGAAATGACTGAAAACGCTTGACTTGTTTAGGCTAGCAACTGCAATCTTGTGAAGGATATGATTTTGCACTATAAATATATGGGAGAAGAGTTGAATACAGAGCAAAGGAAAATTGTTGTGGAATTGACAAGTGTTTTAGGTACAAAAGCAAATCAGTGTAAAATTGTGCTCTATACAGCATTCAAAATGTTACATGTTACCTTGTTACACTTCATGGTTCTCTCTTATAGGGACCATGCTTCACAAATTAAGTGGTCTCTCCAACCTTATGGCTTCCAGGGTTTTATTAAAAAAAAAAAAGTATAAGAATAAATTTTCCTTAGTTTTCGACCTCTGATACCCTAATTCATGGCCACTGTCTTCTCTTCTAAACAATCTTTTGCCCCAGTTCCTGCTAATTTTGAGCCATATCCCCTTCCCCTTGGATTTTTGTCCCTTCTCTACTCTGCATGTATCAAACGCCCATTTTAGGTTCTGGGCCCTTTCTGTATGCATCCACTCATCAGTGCTTCCCATTGATTCTCCAGTATCCTCCTCCCCTCTCCCCCTACTCAATTCCTGTTTCCTGCTCCTCTCTCTCTTCTTTCCTTGTATTACCTGTCTTGTGTCACAGGTGTCTTCACATTACCACTGTTCAACTTCCAGCTTTCTGTATGGCAAAGTTTCTGTTTAGTCCTTTTTTCTCCCTAATTCTTTGCAACGAGTCACCCGATGTGGGTGAAGGATCACCACACAGAACACAGAGAGAATGTCCTTTTGCTTTTCTGTATGCCAAGTGCCATAACCAGTAAGAAGAACAAATGTCATCCACATACTTCAGCTCTGAAAAACCTAGTTCAGAAGAATTCTCTGGATGATTTAGCTGCAAAATTTCAAAAGATGATGAACAAGTACGAAGTTCTCTTTGTTTTTTTCTGGATTTTTTTGACACTTACAGTTTGCATAGCACCAACACAGAGTTTCACTGGTATGAATAAAATGACATCCTTGATCCCAGAGCTGAGCACTTTTCCAAATTCCCTGGAATTTATTGCTTAAAGAATACAAGTCAGCATTCCTTCAGAGAGCAATGCAACTTCCTCCCTGCCCTTTCTCTCTC
>NW_009626890.1:32862-33751 GCF_000690535.1 Cariama cristata
CCCCCCCCATCTTGTTCCAGAAACAACCAAATAATTTTAAAGAAACTTTTGTAAGATTACCCTTGGGCCAGACACCCTAACTGGACAATATGTCTGAGCAGGTGAAATCTGGTACATGTGTTGGGGTTTTTAGTGTAGAACACAAGCTCATCAAGGAACTGCAAGTTTCAGGCAATCTGAAGTACAAGCACTGTTACCAGCAACTTACATAGCAATGTCCTGGTTTGGCTAAAACAGGACCATTTCTCCTTTCAGTAGATTTTCCTTAAGTTTCTTCCAAGCAACACAACAATTATAACAGTAATATCACATATAGCCTGATTAAAATGATGAATACATTTTAAATGGCTCTCAAAACTATAAAGCTATATGAAGTGTCAGCTCATAAGCATATATTTTGTGGTTTTTTTTTTTTCTAGTAGATGTTGCTAACTTAGGTCAACAGTTTAGACTGAGAGGTTTCCTTTCAGAATCTATAGGAGGGGAAAATGTGTTAGAATATATCAAGCATTACCAAAAGTCAGTGCCTTGAATGAACACAGTGTAGATGGACACAAGAGATACGTACTGTATGGCACTAAAATGTGAGTCACAGTCCATAATAGTACTTCCATTTATCAAGGTTTATAGTCAAGGAAAATCTTAATTTACACAACATTTTAATGGAAGAAAAGAAGGTAAATCAATAATCAATTTATCTTTGAAGGAATGCTAATGTTTTTTATATATAAATTCACTCCAATAATTGGGCAAAGTCACATGTACTTTACTTTGACAGTTACAGTATATGAACTGTCAGAAAATATCAGCAGTTCTTTAAGAGAAAGATACTTTAATCATTCTATCAGACACAAAACACTGCCTTAAAATGGAAATTCTAGTCTTGACC
>NW_009626890.1:33782-40724 GCF_000690535.1 Cariama cristata
CAGGAAGACACAACTCACATTGATTAGGTGGAAACCTATAGGAAACAACAGTAATTACATTGATTTGCATACCTAAATTAACACAATTATTTTTAAATACTAACGGTTTAAAATCCCAAGAGAATTCTGGACTGTAATTGTAATGAGCATGGGTTACAGGAAAAGGCAAGAGTTCAACTTCCCTAGTGATCTATCTTACTAAGGATATAATTTTAATTTTGCACTTAACTGCTGTTTAAAGGATATGCCACACAAGTGTCATATCTAAATCTTTGCTCACCAACTTCCTGAAACACAACAATTTATGTTTATAAGGAATACACTCTGCATTTGAATATATCTTTGAGTGGTTGAGAGATTTTGACAAGAAGTGTTTGGAATCTATGTGATGCTATTTGTTGGAGTCACCTCACCTATCTTCAAACATCTCCATCTGATCTAGCTCCCCTCAGCTTCCTTGGTAGTTAGTACAGAGAGATGGAGAGGGCTGGAGATTTCATATAATTTGGCAGAAAATGTCTACCAAATACTTCAGGTGTGCCTGTCTTTCTCTATTAAGAGAGCCTAGAGTGATTTGTTCAGATGAAGAAATCCTCTGCACAAATCCCTTGGATGAATTCTTCTCTATATTCCCAAACATTGTCCATCATATTTTAATGTGATGTATTCTGTGCTTCCTTTCTCAGCAAATCATGTCTAGAGTCTGAAGCTGAGTAAATGCAGAGAAAATACTTACAAAATACTTACAAAACAGATGTGTGTATACATGCATATTAGCAGGCAGTATAGAAGCAGATGGCACTCAAGTATTATGCATGATAAATGCCACTGCTTCTACACACTGCTATGGAGCTTCAATCTAAATACTACAGGTTGGCTACAGTCACTAGGGTCTGATGTCAGTGGTCTGCTCGTGGGTGTCAACGTCTGCATTTCACTGTGGATGTTTGCTCTTAGCCAAGAAAAGATGAGAAATTATTTGAGGTCGCTACATCTTTTTAACTGAAGAAACAAATAATTTTAGTTGTATAAAACAATACGCACATCTTTGATATTATTAAGGGGATTTTAAAAATATTTTTTTATGAAGGTGTTAGGTATGACAGTGGGTCTAATGAAAAATCTCCCAAATCACTGTCAAAAATACACTTTCAGTTCTACCAATTATGACAATAACATGCCAGTCATTATTACAATAGTAGTATAAAATACTAGGAGAGTACTTACAAAAATATCCTCATCATGGTACCAGTTTGTACAAACTAGAAGCATTATATTTTGATGGAAACATTTCAGACACCATCTGATATCTAAAATAATGATTAAGTAGACTAAGTATATCAGGAAATTGCAGATAAAAAACCGTCTGTATTTTGGTATCTAAACCTGTTTGCTCAGTCCCTCATTAAATTTGCACAAAACAGATTAGTTTTTTCTTCAGCCACTCTCATCTTTATTCATCAATGCAGATATCTCTTTTTATTATTAAAAATTCTGTGACCTATTAAAAAGTACTTACAGTATAATGAATATTTACAGCTATCTACAAACTGCTTTATGCCTTCGATCTTATTTTCTCATTAAGTACAGATGTATAGGCTTTTACATATCCACAGAGGAATTCCCTGCAGTTCGTCACCTCTCCATGCATAGTGTGCTCAGCATTGCAGTATTTTTCTGACTACTCCAAGTTTGTAAAACATCTTAGAGTAAAAGTTAATTATAATAAAATGCTTTAAGAAAACAGGATATCTGCTTTCATAGTTGGAAAAAGATGAATTATTTTCCTCTCTGTTAAAGGGAAATATATGCTTAAAGGAGTCTATACAACCATTAAGAAAACGGTACATGAGCTGCTGTCCCAGGAAATGTATGGGATGAACTGTTTAGTAGAAATTATTAATCAGGTTTTATTTGGGTTTTGTTTTACTTAAATTCACTACTATCCTATGTTAATTCAAAACACTTTTTATACTCATATAATGTTCTAAAAGGTCCTGAATGCTGAACCTCTTACCTGCTTTTGGTGAAGCCCAAGCATCTCAGAGCACAATATTACAGCACAGTGTAATGGGAGTCCGTGCTTATTCGTCAGTAAGTCTTCCTGCCAGCAAGGGATTATTTAAGGAAGCAAAAGGCAACATCTTCATATGTCAATGGTTTAAATACTATTAATAGTGAAATAGTAACCAAACATAATAGTCAAAAACACCAAAAGCCTCAAAAGATCTTTCATTTATAGTGTTTGTTTATTTTTAGGTTTTGAAACAATTCATGGCACAAAAAAGATCTCAGAGGATGCTCAAATGAGAAAATATTATAAATTATAGTTTTCCCATATTGATACTCATAGATCCTTATCCAAGGCTATATTCAAGGTAGAAACTGCATGGACAGTATACGACCAAGGACTGCCACTCTTCTTCATTGTGTTTTATTGGGCATGTCTGATGGAAGACAAGACTTATCCACTGAGATGTCTTATTTCTGACTGCTTACATAAGATTCTGTTTATGAGGGGTCAGAGAAAGTCACCTGAGGCCCATCCACATCGCAGTCATATGAACTATAGAGATGGACAGCAAGAGCCTCTTGGCCAGTGCAGCTCCACTGAACATGATCAGTATTCAGTTAAGTACAGGTGCAATCAAGTCTTTAGTGTCTCAGTAGGCTGCAAGGTAGTTTATCACTCTTCCAAAAAGAAGGCATTGCCACATGAAATATGTCTTTATAATGTTTTCATCTTTATTTGAAAAGTGACCATGAAAGCAATTTACATCCAGAGGATTTAACAAATTTTTCTTGATGTGCTCTAATAGAATTACGCTGTCTTTAGAGCAAAGAAGAATTTGTGTGACAAAGTGACTTTCCTAGAAAAAGGTTTAGTGCCACGTATCCCAGTCTTCCTTCCATCTCCCTGCTTTAGGTAGTTCATGATAGAGTTTGACCATTACTGACTAGAGTATTTCTAAATAGTTGTTAGCTGTCACCATTAGTTTGCTTTTTCTGTAGGAATCTTTCATGTTGAAGTATGTATTCACATCGAATATATTCATTGTAAATACGATGCATAGAAAATTTAAGGTAATAGTTTGATTCTCAATTATTAGAAGGATTTCACTGTAATAAGACAGTCATTTTATCTTTATAGCATGGAAGATAGCTTTGGCAAGCTTGAAAACCATTTTGCAGTTTAGTATCAAAAATTGTTCATGAAGAAAATCAGAGCTTAATTCTGTACTTGACACAGTAGACAGGAATTTTGCCAAAGGCTTTAGCAGCATAGAAAAAGTCACCAGTTCTTAGTTTTTAAATCATATTAAAATTATTATAGAAATTTTAAATATTTCTGGAACTTGGTTTTAAATAGTTTTAAAATATTTCATTGCCAAATGCATGTTATTTTAACAGTCTGTGTTTCAGCAAAAAAAAAGTTTCCCTTTCCTCTCTATAAAATTTCCTAGGTTGACTTCATCTTTCAAACCTTCAGCTGACAAAACTGTTGATGACTTTGTAAATGAAAGAAAATTAAGATGATAGATTAGAAAGTCCTTTAAAGTTAAAAGCAAAGATTGCAAATAACTGTCTCCTTTGATGAAGACATCACATGAAGATAAAACACATGGGCAGTCCAGAGACAGGAAGCTTTTCAGCCATAAAATGTTTGGAGTACTCCAAAGGAAAAGTTCGTTAAATCTGCAGAGAAATACCTTAGCAAAGTGGAATGCTCATAATATTTCACAGATAGCTTCTCGTCCTGAACTGACTTCCAGACTTCTAAAATTGCCATGAAACGGAGAAATTATGTCTGAGTGGGATATTTTTGGAACTAGAAGTTGAACTTGAGACCTGGAAACGTTCTTTATTTATAAGAACTGTTTGCTCCTCTCCAGACATTTTTTCCTACTTTCTCTAATCCATTGTAGGTCAAACTACAGTTAAGTCTGCATATTTTGAAAAGCTGCTTGATTTCTTAGTTATGATTAAAAATATTTCTATAATCTTCCTGGTAGTAGGAATCCTAAGAAAACTGCAAAATGCTTCAAATATATAATAGTAAAGAAATCTTATCCCTGGTTTTACTCAACTATTTTTTCAAGGTCCTGTGACAAATGCATTTAATGCTTCAGCGAAATTTCCTAAAAAAAATTTTTATTTAAAGGATGAGCAAAAGGAGTAGGTTGCTATGTGCTCTCCCTGACCTCCACGATAACTATGAAAGAAGGAAAAAAATCAATTCACTACACCTAACTAATAAACCTCTAACAGAATTATGTTATGTCATTTTTAAACAAATTCTGTTACACTTAGATTTCTGCAACATAATAGGATAGTAGATAAATTACAAGACTGTAATATACTTTCTTCAGTTCTAAACCCCACTTTAGGCCAAGTAAACATCTTTGAATTTAGTAATTTGCATATTTCAAACACTGATTTAATTTGAAAGATGTTACAATTGAGCAGAACAATGAACTGCTAATTACGACTTATTCTCTTTTTTCTCTTTTGTCTTTTGTTCAATCATCTACCCCTTTCTATGGACTGCAGTACATTGTATCAAATTGTATCCTGCTAGTGACAACAGACTTAATCATTTAAATTCCTCTCTTTGGCTAATAACCCCTTGATTCATAGACATCTGCTATATTTTATTCTCTATTTCTTCCTTCTCAAAAAGATTTCCTTATTTTCTTCTATAGCTGGAGAGCTTTCTCTATCCAATTTCTTCTGAGTTTGAATTTCATGTCATGTCTGTCTCAGAGTAAATGTCCTCTATGTTGCTGATGACAGCTGGGCAAAACTTTATGGATTTTTTTAATGTATCTTTTTTTTCTTCTATTTCTTGCTGTCTCACCAATTTCTTGCTTTCAAAAATAATTTTGTAGATTTTCGGTCAACATCCAACTGTAGCAGCCAGTGCAAAGGAAAATATTTTCATTGCTGACACTGATGCTTATCAGTTATGTAACAAAAGAAAATGAGAATGATTCAGACCAGTTTTATATCCTGAATACATATGAATTTGACAAAGAAATCAGGAAACGCACAACTGAGTAATGCTTTCACGTACTAATATCTTAATGGAAGAATAGTAGCAAAGTCCAGTGAAAAATGCTTGCTTAAACAGATCAGAATAATTTTCTGTAACAATGAACCTATGTAGCAGAATGAACTGTAACATCGAGGAAAAACGTGTCTATTTTATTACATAGCATCAACTGAAAGTCAGTAGAGGTAATTTCACAAAATGTTTTCTTTATAAATCCTGATTACAGTAACCTCATAAATTACAGAAGCATTCACAACCTGTTCCCCAAAAATGTATTTTTGAAAAGAAGAATCCTTTAGCTGTATTTTGGAAAAGTGTATGCGATGCTGTGAATTTTGTTTTCAAGCATTTAAAGATTTATCTTGTTACTAATTAGATTAAAAGGAAAATAGGACTCTGGGTCCAAGCAGGTTTAGATTGCCAGGATCTTTTTCTAATTTTGGCAGATGAAAATGAGTAAGTCACAGATTTTTGCTGGGGCAGTCTACAGGAGGGAAAAAAAAGACTGAAACTTACTGGCAATATTCTCTGGTATTCTCATCAAGGAGAGGGCAAAACATGGAAAGTAACTTCAAGGCCTCTTTAGATTGTTATTGTAGTTCAGAGTGTTCTCCTAAATCTTTAACTTAAAAGAATGCTTATGAGTACTTGTTCAGTCGTACCATCATTACAATACAAAGAGATGCTGCATTGATGCTCTAGGTGGGAACCTTTCTCCTCCTAACACTTCACTTAATCTGAAAAAGGGATTCCAAAGTCCAAGAGTAAAAGCAGGTACCACTCATTTGCACTAAGAAAAATTAATCTCCTCACCACTAGACAGTAAGAGAGGGCCTGCAACGCAAAGCAGTCTCAAGGTTACTTTCTCTCCAGAGTCTTAATTTACAAGGCAGACATGCATTGCTTCTCCAGACCACCAAGTAGAGTGCATGAAGTATAGAGTAATGGAAGTGCAACATTTCTGTACAGTGGGTCTCTTACTGTCGAAGTCACTGTCAGCAAGATAAATGTTTGCAGTATTGCTAATGTGACAAAACTGTAAAATCCATCAATATATAGTTCACACTAGCATTACCTATAACAATTTTCCTACCAGAACTCCCAAAGTGATATAAATTTTATTTTTAACACAGTGTTCATAAGCCAGAAAGTATTCAGTGATGGAAATCATATCCATTCATTTGAATTCAGAGCCGTGTAATACAGATGGCCAACTCTCAGGTTTATCTGTAATATATCCCCTCCTTTTGCTTATAAATCTTAACAGGCTCTGACCAAGGGAAAAGAATTCCAAGTAAACTGGGAGGTTTTCTCTACTTTTGGGCCAGATGCTGAAGTATTTTCAGTGCAGCATCATTGGTTTATGACATCTGAGTAGCAGAGCCATTGAGAGTGAGGTTTATAGTTTATATATTTGACTTATCATAGAATCATAGGATGGTTTGGGCTGGAAGGGACCTTAAAGATCAGCTAGTTCCAATTCCCCTGTCATGGGCAGGGACACCTTCCACCAGACAAGGTTGCTCCAAGCCCCATCCAACCTGACCTTGAACATTTCCAGGGATGGGGCAGCCACAGCTTCTCTGGGCAACCTGTGCCACTGCCTCACCACACTCACAGGGAAGAATTTCTTCCTAATATCTCATCTAAATCTTCCCTCTTCCAGTTTAAAGCCATTGCCCCTTGCCCTATCACTCCAAGCCCTTCTACAAAGTCCCTCCCCAGCTTTCTTGTCGGCCCCTTTAGGTACTGGAAGGCTGCTCTAAGGTCTCCCCGGAGCCTTCTCTTCCCCAGGCTGAACAACCCCTATTCTCTCAGCCTGTCCTCACAGCAGGGGTGCTCCAGCCCTCGGATCATCTCGTGACCTCCTCTGGACTCGATCCAAAAGG
>NW_009626890.1:40920-48465 GCF_000690535.1 Cariama cristata
CCTTCTCCTCAGGGCTGCTCTCAATCCATTCTCTGCCCAGCCTGTATTTGTGCTTGGGATTGCCCTGACCCATGCACAGGACCTTGCACTTGGCCTTGTTGAACTTCAGGAGGTTCACACGGGCCAACCTCTACAGCCTGTCCAGGTCCCTCTGGATGGCATCCCTTCCCTCTAGTGTGTCGACCACATGACACAGCTGGTGTCATTGGCAAACTTGCTGAGGGTGCCCTCCACCCCACTGTCCATGTTGTCCAAAAAGACGTTTAACAGCACTGGTCCCAGTATCGTCCCCTGAGGAACACCACTCGTCACTTCCTTATCTATTATGAATAATTCTCATGGGGGTTTCTGTTTTTTTTCCTTTTCTCTTTTTGTTGCATTTACAAGCATATATCTTTGTTATGTGTTCTATTTAAAGTGTTCTAATAATATCATAAGATTAGATATAACAAAATGCTAAATTTAGTATGGGGATCTATAGAAGCCACAAAATGTCATAACTGGTATAGTGTATATATTCAGTGACATCTAACAGAGGTTTTAAATCCAAGAGATATTAAAAAGTGTCATAAAAAGCAGAACAAAATAAACATGAACTAAACAAGGGAATATATATTTAAGTAATGTTAATGTCTTCTTGCCAGGCTGCTAGTATAGAATGGTTATAGGAGCAAGTAGTTGTAATAATGTAGCAGGTAGGCCTTCATATTTTTATGTTGTTTTTCACAAGAATCTACCAATCTTTTCCCTACTGGTATACGCAGTTTAAGTTCTGAGTTTGATAATGCAGGAAATCTGGCCAACTATCAAAACCAGCAGACTACATTTACAGCATGTGTTACAAAATGCTGTTATTGAATTTGTGGTATTTCCTCCTCCTCAATTACAATAGTCTCAGGAGAAAGTAATTACATATGATGCTAACTACTTTCCGTTTGCTTGGACAAAATTAACCATTAAAAATTTCTAATGCCAATCATTCTTTTTGATTCATGAGTAGCCTAGGAGTTTGGAATAGAGAAATATCAGTATAGTAAGAACTATTTCAAAATGTTTTAAAAAAACATTATAGCTATGATTTAGGGCCAATTTTAGTCAGGGCAGATAAAATGTCAATAATGATACAGAAAATTGGAAGTAATCAAATACATATATATGTTCCTTTTAATGGAGTTATTTCTTTTTCTATTGTTTTTTTCCCTGCTTGACCTAAGATAAGATTGAGATTTTGCACCTACTCAGTACAACTCTGTGGCATCACACAGAATATTTCTCCAAATGCAATAGAAACAACTGGCGGCAAGCTGTAGTCTCCTCAGAAATGTCATTTGATTTCCAGTGACTTCACCTATATTTACCAAAATCCCTGTCTTTCTCTCATACAAACAGACAGTTGCAGAAAAATGACACAGCTGTCACTGTGCTTGCATTCAGCTGGAAAGAAAACCTTTCTTTCAGGAAGTTTATTTCATGATCAGCTTTAACATTATCACTCTCCTCCTGAGCTATGGCTTTACAGTCTGCTTTCATGCTGTTTCTCACTATTGCAAGATAAAATGCAACTACACACTCCTTTCCTCCAATTAGCATCACACAAAGGGCTGTTTAATGACAGCTTTTAATGTTTTATTGTGAAAATAAATTAATTTGTACCTGTCTATAATCATATTAAACAGTAACTTAATAATCAAATTTAAGAAGTGCCCACATCTTGGCCTGAAATGATTTTTAAAACTGGCCTTGAAGCACTCTGAGACACAGATTGCACCTCTAGATGTGTCTAAAAACCGTTGGAAAGACTCCAACAGTGAGGAAGAAGTTAATCCTCATATTTCAAAATAAATGTGAGATGACTTAGGCAACATTTAAGCTAGTTAGCATGACACAAATCCTGGACAAAGTTGATAAGGGACATAATTGGTAAAGTATTAAAAGATTGTAACTTAATTAATGGTAATGAAAATAACTTTATGGAAATTAGATCTTTTAAGACAGAATTCATACATTATTTTGGGAGATTATAACTTGGTTACCATGGAAGCCTAGTAAACTTAAGACTTCTGAAAGACAAATTTACCTCATGCTGCATGATGTGATAAGTTAGACTCTACAAACCAAAGTACTTTGTGTTCAGAGGTGGTCAAATAATCACAGAAAGAAAACCAAAATAGCAATTCCTTCACTAATAAAACTTACACCATTTCACTTCATTTCCATATAAAAATATGATTGCCTGACTTATTACAATGTATTAGGCAAAATTATTTAAGTGACCCACCATATTTACTTTGACTAACAGGACATTAACTATGATCAAGTTCCCACTCATACCAATTAAAGTTGCAAGCACTTTGTTCTAGCACAGAAATTTAATTGGATGAGATCCAAATGACTAGAAGATGAGATGAGATGAATTCAAAACCCACATTTTCAGCTAGACAAGTAGTTATCTGTTGTAGCAACTCAGTTGGGGACATCATACCATTTTAGTCTGTTCTAAAAACTTTCAAAGCAGCTATTTCATGCGAGAATTGCTGGTGAGTATTATACTGTTTCACCAACTAACACAAAATACAAATAATTACCAACATGGGGTACCATATATATAAAACATGATAGAATCATAAATGTTGTATCTTTTCCTTTTTTTTTCTTACTAAAAAAGAAAAAAAAAAGAAACTTCTTTGTTTTCTCATCTTATGTTCTCTTTCATCTCACCCTGTTGCTTCCTCTCCATTTTTCACACCTTAGAAAGTTAAAAGAAAAAATATCTCTGGCTTTTTATCTCTTTCTAATTACGACCATAAATAAGCAACTTTTCAATGATCTTGTGGTCATTAAAAACTCCATCAAATTATTCAAAGGAATAGCAATATTAGCACTTCAATGTACTGTTTAGATATCAGTTCAAGCAATTCTATTCTGCCTACTCAAATCTCCCCTCATGTTTCATCTGGAATAATAGGTTCTTCATTTCCTGTGCTAAACAGGATCCTGATTATGAAAACACCGGTTCATGTCAGCAATGCAATTGATCTCGGGGGAACTGCCTGTATGTTTGCAATAGTGAGTTACTGACTTGTTCTCTGTCTCTTTCCCAAGTTCAGCGGTATTTTGGGTTGAGATGTGGAGCTGACATCAGTAGCTACACCTGACAGATCATAGTAATGTATAGCGTTTCTGCTATTGCTGCAGAAGGTGTCTGGAATATCAAATCATGTGGAAAAATTAGAGGATGGCTTTTGCAATGAGCCACAGAAAGGAGGAAGCTCTACCACAGGACTGAAGTTCTTAAATGTCTGAGAATGGCACCATCAAAGCTTGCAACTGTAGCAATAGATTTCTGAATATAGGGCCTGCCTAAAATTGCCCTAGTAATTAAAAGATGCAGAATGTGTAAGACGATTTCTATTGAACCCTCATTTTCTCGATAGCTACCTTGAGGCTTTCTATTATTAAATTATTGGGTTCCACCTATCAGAAAAACACAGCAAAAATACAGGCTAGTATTAGAAAAGAGTTTTAAAGACCTGTATTTATCAAGAATTATTTATTTGTACACATTTATTTCTTTGTATTTCTTTTCTCTTACAAAAGAATTAAGTATAGAGTGAACCATTCTTTTCTTGTTTTTGTAACAGAAAGCTAAGCATCTTGGTATCAAGGGAATCAGACAAGAAATGTAAGCAATTTTTTGAAAATGATGTAAAAGTCAGCTATATATAATATTTTTAAAAGCACTTACTTTCTTTTATGTTCTCCCTACACTGGGTACAGAATAAATATTTTGAATTAAACAAGAGATACTGAGAAAGCATTACACTTTAGAAAGAGAACATCTGTCACCTCCTAGATTTTTTATACTGAGGTTGCTGACTACCTTGTTTCTCTATCATATTGAGTCTGTTCTTGCACTGTTAGAATTCCACTTGGCATGACAGATCTGAACTCTTATTAGACACTAGGCCTGTTGGTGGTATTCGAGTCTTAGGAGACAGCAGTAAGGACTTTAAAAATTAAAACACTAGCAGCTACAGAGATAAGGGCCTACAAGTTCAATCTAGAAAAAAAATCATGTAACTTCTCCATTAATTATAAAAACTTCTGCAGGCAGACCTTAGAAAGACATTTAAAGCACATGTGCCCACCTTTATTACTGTAATCTAGAAAAATTTCCCGGTTGTTATCAGGAAACACTTTACTTTTCCAATACACAGTTTTATCCATTGCTTAAAGTTTTCTCTCTAGAAACACATCAAAAAACTGAGTCGTGCTAAGATTCAGCATGCGAATTATTTGCTGCCTAGATCTGACTATCAAAGGTGCAGAACTGAGCTGAAAAGAGATGGAAGTTACAGCTGCTGTTTTCTTTTTACAAGAAATAGAGGTGATTCCGCTGCTTTCTACCTCTCTCTTACCCCAACACGAAACACCTTGGCAGGTGTCTTTCTAAGGATTAAAAGCACTTGGGTTTAATCCTCCCTCTGCCCATGGAAGAGTATTACTCTCCTTTCGGAAGACAGCTCTCACCACCTATCTCACGGTTTTGAGAGAGTACAGATAACAGGATTCGGTGTCATATGGCTGCAGACAGAAAGCACACATGGCAGATCACAGCATTCAGTTATAACTCAAAGTACGTCGGTTCAGATTATGATTTCTTCTTATTACATCGAGCCACGCCTGGAGCTTGGAACGTCCTCTGCTGCATGAGGGAGGACGTAGCCCATCATCTCCCTTCCACAAGGGCGAGGCTTCGCCACTCCCTTCCACAGCTTCGAGGCTGTTTTGTGTATTGGGTTTAACGTTTCAAGATGCTGGTAGCCGGGGGCGGCAGGGCGGCCTCTGTGAGGAGAGGCCGGGGCTGCCCCGTGCCGGACACAGCCGGTTCCAGCCGGCTCCAACCGACCCCTGCAGGGCACGGCCCAGCCCCGCAGACAACATGGCGGCACCTCAGGGAAAGCTGGGGTAAGGAAGGGCAAAACGACAGTGAGGGGTGAGAGGAAAAGTGTGAGAAGCAGCCCTGCGAGCTCTGAGGGGAGAGGAGGAGGAAGAGGGGGAGAAGGTGCTCCAGGTGCCTCAGCAGGGATTCCCATGCAGCCTGTGGAGAAGACCATAGCGGAGCAGTAATTTTCCCCTGCAGCCCATGGAGGACCACAGTGGAGAAGATCTCCACACTGCAGCCTGTGGAGTAACCCACACAGGAGGAGGCTCCTGGCAGGAGCTACGGCCTGTGGATAAGAGCCTAGGCAGGAGCAGGGTTTCCAGCAGGACCTGTGGCCCATGGGGGACCCAGGCTGGAGCAGTCTGTTCCTGAAGGACTGCACCCCTTGGAAAGGTCCCATGCTGGAGCAGTTTGTGAAGAACTGCAGGTTGTGGGAAGGACTCACGTTAGAGAAGGCTGCGAAGGACCATGTCCTGTTTTGGTTTTGTTTCTCACTATCCTACTCTTATTAATTGGCAATAAATTAAATTAATTTCCCCAACTGGAGTCTGTTTTGCCTGTGAGAGTAATATCTAAGTAATCTCCCGTCCTTATCTTAACCCATGAGCTTTTCCATCATATTTTCTCCCCCTGTCCTGCTCAGGAATGGGGTGAGAGAGTGTCTGGGTGGGCGTCTGGCAGCCAGCTGAAGTCAACCCACCACAACTGAGAAACATCATGGTCTGTTTACGATGACTGACATTTCTGGAGACATCCAATCTTGTAGCTGTTTGAAAAATTGTACTGATGAGCACAAAGTGTCTGAAAACTGAGTGAGAAAGCTTAGATGAATTTGAGAATTGCTACTAAAAGTTGCAAATCAGAACATGTCATGGAAAAGGATTTTAAAAAATGGATTGTGAGCTTAGACTTTCTTCCTGCTTGCTTTAAGTAAAACTGTCCAATTCACCATCTGAGGATTTAAACAGAACACAAGAAAATTCTCTTCTGATGCATTATAAGATTAAATTCACCTATGTCTTGCTGGAATACATTGATACTTTATAATCATTTTTGGATGAAACAATATATTAAATCTTCATCTGTCATTTCTACATGATGAGTACTCGTCATAGATCAGAAATTCTTGTTATTAGTTCCAGTGCATAAGTACATGCCCTTGTACTTTACGCTTTATTCCATTGCTGTTACTCCAGGATTCAAGGTTGTTCCTGCCTTCTTGTACTTTGATCCTACTGTGTGTTGATGATGCTTCCTACTGGCACATTTTACCACTCTGTGTGCAGGGGGTGGGGATTGGAGAGAGCAAGTAGACACATCACACACACACACACCCTGCACATACTTATTTTTTAGGTCAAGGACTCTAATGAAAATATCAAATAAATCAGGGCAGCTTCTTGGGAAATTGTACTAATAATCCCCATCTTCTATGACAGTTCTTCTTTCAACTTGTTGGCACTTTTTGCTAGCAGCTTCTCCAACTTCCTATCAATTTCTGTTTTCTCTTGTTTGTCTAATAATATACTACTGTTATTATTATAACATAATATTAGATGAATTATTGACATTTTGATTGGTTAGATAAACAGAATTTTCTATTTCCAGAAAAATATAGTTATTAAAAAAAGGTTTTGCAATGGTCTGGCATGCTAACTTTTGTTTAACTTTTATAAAACTTTGTTGCACTTTTTCGTATTTTCCTACATTTTCCCTTCATTTTTGTGTATTTTTTTCCTGTCTGAAGTTGTTCAAAACCTCATACATGTCTAAGGTTAAGTTAATGTGGCTTTAATTTCTTCCCCATCTTCAGTTCTACACTCCTTTCCTTTCAAAAAAAATTAAAAACTAGCTTTGCAATCTTATATCTCACTTCTTTTGCTGCATTACATGTTTGCTCAGCACGCTAACATTCAGCTGTTCGTTTCCAATTCAAATGTGTTAACTCTGGGACTTCATTTAGTATCTGTGCCAAGGCTTATCATCTTTAATACTTCCCAGCTTCACATGTAGAAGATCTGTAGCAATTTTTTTACATTATTTTTATCTGAAAATAAATTTCTACTTTTTTGTTTACAATATTTTTGCATTACTTGATATAGTCTTGTGTTTGGGTTTTTTGTGGTTTGTTGTTTTGGTTTGGTTTTTTTTTTCACATCTACAAAAATTTTTTAAACTCATCAGGAGAACTGGAATAGGAAAAACAATCACTACCAGTTCTGATTTTTTTTTTATTAAAGAATGCAGCAATATGAAATGGCTATAGTTTCCCAAGTAACAAGAATGAATACTTGAACACATTTTCTTTCCAAGGTAGCTTTGTGTACTGTATATGCTAAGTGATGTTTTGCAAAGCGGGACATCTAGCACACTGTTCATAAGAAGTCATCCTTCTGGTGGTTCATCTGAAGCTATTTACTGAATATAGGATCACCAAATGTTATTTAAAAACTAACCTAAGTTTTAAGAAGCTGTTTAGTGTTAATACATGCAACAAGCAAATCTGTCATGCTGAAAGAGAGCATAGTTACAGAAAGCCAAAGCTGGCACAATGTGCATTTGCCACTTGAATTCAAATTCCAACTGCAGATTAGCAGGAA
>NW_009626890.1:48496-62436 GCF_000690535.1 Cariama cristata
ACTAGTTATATATAAATCTAAATTTATGAATGGCTTAATTATGAATTAAGCTCACTTCTGCAGTGAGTAGCACAAAGTCTATGTACCGATTATGTCCTATTCAGTAGCTTAACTACAGTTTGCTAAAAAAAACCATCCCTGAAGGTTTTGTTGGGTTTTTTTTGTTTGTTTCTTTCTTTGTGGCAGATGTTCTTGTGATTTCAGTCATGCCAGAACTAATTCTTCTTATCGCTTGCACAATTGCACTGAAGTCATGCACTCAATGATTATAACTTGCCTGTCAAATACTGTTCATGTTCAACTTGTCTGTTTTCCATAGCTTATAATTTAACCCGCTTCTTTAATTTCGGTGTTGTGACCTATTGTTCAATGTCTTTGGCCCTTGCCAATGAAACTGTTTTGTCCGTATAACCGCTGGCTCAATTAACACAAAGTGGGTGGGAGCCCAGCGCAAACAGAAGGCTGATGTGACCACTAAATCCCAGCAATCTTTTCTTTACTTTTAAATGTATTTTTTCTTCTAATGTTTGAGGACATTGCTAATAGGGGTGGTATTAACTCAGACTAAAAATTGACATGAAACTGGTTTATGCCTGCAGCCTGCCCTGCTTTACCTGCCACGTAAAGATATTTCAAAATATATTGAAGGTCAAGCCTGAAGCTAAACAACAAACAGAACACAGAACAATTCTGCTAAAAATGGTAACAGTTTGCTGAGTAAGACAAGATTTGAACTTGTCTCAGTGATGATAAAGTTGCTTTTTTCCACACTAAAAAGCAACCTATAATCATTGGAAAAACTGTATTTAGATGGATGGAATTACACAGAGTAAAATTAGAAACAATATCTGCATTTTTTTTCAGTTCTGTGGTATAGATGTGAGCTAATCAAATGCCCACTAAATGGATGTCCTTTTTTTGAAGTGACACTTTGGAAGAATGTCCCAAATGTCTTAATCAAATGCAATGGAACCTGTCTGCATCCATGAAAGAGAGAATGTTGGGAATGTCAGTAACAAGTGGGATCATCAGCATCCTGAAGCATCCAGAGGGTGCATGGTGGAAATGTGCATAAATATGGACATGGAGGAAAGGTCTTCAGTTTTCTTGGTGTGTTTTTTTGCCAAAAAGAGGTTAAAAATGGAAATTTATTAATTCTTTGTATGACTCAGAATAAAATGTAATACTCATGAGTATCTGTTTTCCTCTCTCTGTGTCTCCTGCTCTCTCTCTCTTGCTTTTTCACTCTGCAACTCATATCATAGAGCTACCATTCACAATGTCTGAAAGGGGCCATGGGTTAAATGTAGTGAAAAGAAGGTACTTTAACTTTCCTTAAATTAAATATAGGGCTTCCAGTATCACTTCTATCAAGTTGTAGTAACAGAATAAGGGGATATTGCTAGTTAGATTTCTAAGTCTACTACCACCCAAATTGTTTTAAGAGTTGGTAACAATTTTGTTTATAGCACCAATAAATAACACTTGCAATGGAATTGAAAGGACCTAGTCTAAAAAGTGACATATCGTGTTCAAAAAATCCAAACAAAATTACACATTGTAGAAAGCACATCTATTTGTTTGTGTAATTATTTTGTTACTGACAACTATGTGCATGAGAAAATAATAGTTTTCAGTTCTAGTCAATGGCAATCTGTTCTAGAAATATCAAGGCAAAACCTTGGAGTTTTTGACACTGTATAAACAGACTGCTACTGCATTACCATGGAATGGAAGAGATAAAGCAGCCATTGAAGTGGAGACCAGTTAGAAAGGATGGAAACTGTCTTTTAATGTGTTCTTAATGAGCAATAGAAGATTTCAATTTTAATCTTCCCAAAATATGATAATAGAATATAATATGGATGCTATTTATTCTTTCTGTTTGCAAGGGGCTATAATAATTTTGATGTATAATTATATAATTCTCTTGGTTTTCTGTGCCAAGAGAAATAGTATCATTTCAGTCAATCATTTAAAAAAGTATTTAGACTAGTGTTATTAGAAATATGGACAAGTGGTTGAGAAGGGATTGTAAAACTCATGTGTTTTCTGATATAGACAGTGAAAGCTATCCAAGGACATTTTCATTAAATTAATTTATTAGGATAGTCCATTAGTGATTTCCTTGCAAATACCTGACCTATGTCAACTGTTTTTTCATACTGTCAGTATGTATACTTTGGTTATTACTTTGTAATATAAAAAATTGGCCACTTCCTGCCACCTATGACAAGAGATGTACTTACATATTACAGTCTGTGGCTGGAAATGAAGAATCAGATTTAAATCAACAAAAT
Organism: Cariama cristata; assembly: GCF_000690535.1. Classification (NCBI taxonomy): domain Eukaryota; kingdom Metazoa; phylum Chordata; class Aves; order Cariamiformes; family Cariamidae; genus Cariama; species Cariama cristata. Next base: position 50,797 of record NW_009626890.1, read on the forward strand.
GAGTTTTCAGTCTGCTCTAAAAATGAAATTGAAACATTAAAAAATTTTAAGCAAGAGGCTTGCAGAACAGCTAATTTTTAAGCTAACATTTAAATTGAAAATCAATATGTAATAAACTATTAACATTTAGTAACTAACATCTGGCTCTCAGGAAACAGGAAATGCACATCCTTTCAAATTCATCCCTCATATCTTGGCTTCTTACATTGGTTTGAGTGCTATTGCACTGTCCTTTTTGACCTGGACCTATCAGGTTCTGTTCATGGTTTGAAGAAACATATGGTTGAACTTAAGAATTATTGAAAGAAAAAAAACCACTGTTCGTCTGAGTTAGTAAGTTCATGAAAAATAAAACATAAAATATCTAATTCCTATAATTTACTTTGGATCAAAATGAAGACATTTTTGTACAATTTTTAATTTTTCCATTATATAAAATATTATTTAACTGTGATATTAATTATGGGCCCTGGTTCAGGAACGCCTAAAGTATGAAAGCCCTTGCTAAGTACATTCCCAGTCAGGAAAGTACTTAGATCGATGCCCTTCAGACCTAAAGGCCTTGCTACCTCTATGAGAAATCACTTTCTGTTTGTGAGGTTTTATTGCTTCCCAAATAAAATAAAAAGAAAGATGATGATGATGAACATCTGGCACTGTATTCTCTATTGCTCATTGTTTCCTTCAGTAGTGGAGACCTACAACATTTGTGGAGAGCATGATCATCCCACCAGGAGTGAAAGGAGAGGTGCAGGGAGCAAGAACAGGGAGGAGTTATGATCAGTCAGCAGAGATTAAAGAGTGAGAACCTGTCCATGAAGGAAGCAGATAATGTGAGCTCTGTAAGACCTACAGGGGGTAATGGTTGTGGGGGAGAAAAAAAAAAAAAGTTCCAGAGTAGTTGGCTACAAATCTGTTTCTCTTTGTCACATTGCAGTTTAACTACAGCAGTGTTAAGCACATGATCATGAAACGATATGCTCTTAATCAGGAGCATGCTTCATTTAAAAGGATTGCCACACATATGTGTGACTTGATGATATCTGACAAAGTGTTAATCTATTTTAACATATTGTATTAACATAAGCTATTTATTGATACAAAAATGTATGTATTGATTTAAAGTACTTACTGATATAACGTAGTTATAAAAATTTTATTTATTGACTTAAAGTCTTCAAACAAGCTCAAAGCCCTGATCCTCATCATAAAAGCACGTGTAACCTAGACCCAGCATATTTAGACGACGGGGGTAAGGAAGAAGGATTTTTCCAAATATGGTCCCAAGGAACTCTCAAATGTAATGGTAAAAATAACCTTTCCAGGGGGGCAAAGTCCTTTTCACAGCCAGAAATTAATCTGAAGAGGAACTGAAAATTCTTAAAGCATCGCCTCCTGCAGGACTTCTTTCTTCAGACTTGCTCTGTGTAATCAAGTTTGCATGGCAAGTGTTATAACTCAATCAAAAAACAGTTCTCTGCCACTAAAATTTACAAAACAGAAAGACTGCAAGCATTCTTCTCCTATAGTGTAATATGTGCTGCATGCGTTTTCATCCTATCAGATGTTAACAAGCAAGCTTCTTATTGAAGATATCAACATTCTCCAAAGTAGTATTTTCATAAGCAATATGTATACTGAGACTTTCTTACTGCTTACACTGTGTAAATGCGAGTGCTACTCTCAGCTGTGAGCAAATGCAAGCAAGCCATGGTAAATTAAGTAGCATACAGGTAGTTACATTGCCGTGAAGTGCCCTTGAAGAACTGTATAGAGCTATCTTTCTGAAAAGCACTACAGTGAAGGCAGCACTGGGACATTAACTTTTAATGATCAGTAACCACAAAGGTGAGAAGAGTTTGGAATTTTTGTAGTGCAGAATTCAAACAGAATCTTCTGAGGTTTACTGCCTGTTGGTCTTGTTATTCCTGCTGGTATAAACTGTGTTTTGTGATATTGATCAAATGAGTATAAGAACTCTGAATGCTGTAAAATAGTTCTGGATTAGTTTACTAACCCAACTAATACCTAGATTGCTTAGCTGGAAATTATTTAGACGGACTTCTTGATTCTCTAATTTCATTGTTCTCCTTTAAAATGAAGTCTCTCTCTGCATGGAGTCAAGTTACTTTAGATTCCCTTCTGGGGTGAAGAAGAAAAAGATGCTAACACCCAAAGTCCCTGTCTTGGAAGTAGAAATGCCACCAAATTTGCCTGTTTAAAAATGCTCAGGCTAATTTAAAGGCATATTCAATGACATGGAATGGAGGCTGAGTCTTTAGCCAAACCTATGACAATGACACCATTTTAAATCTAGGATCTATATATGTCATACTGCCAGGGAATTACACCACAAGCTTAAGGAGTGATTTCCAGAAGATGCAGTGACCTGTAGCAATGAGTAGTCACAGTATCCATGCTTTATTTTTTGACGGTGCTTTATTCTGTAACATTATTATAGCTTAAGGACAAAAGCCAAACAAAGGAAAAGCTTTCTAATATAATCTGTCTTTAATTAGGGATTGGATGAAACTGTGCTAAAAAATTTGAGTTTTCTCAAGTGCCTTATGTGAGAAAATGAATTTCCTAAGGGTCCATATTTTAAATTTATTATGTGTGGTTTTCCTTTTATTTTCTTAAATTATGCAGTCTTTCATTATATTTGAAGATGAACCCATAAATCATATATGTAAAACATTAGCAGCAACCTTTATATACAAATAGTCTGTATAAGTAGAAATAAATCTTTTCTGCATACTTTATAAAATGTTGATCAATAATTTATATGTCCTTTAAGCAAAGTATAGATATGCATATTGTGCAAGATAGAATATAAGCATATGTAGAGAAGGTGCTGCAGGAAGTTATAAGCAGAGCTAAAATTTAACCTCTACATTGATCTAAATTATGAATAATTACTGTACTATAGAAAATGATAAGTAATCTATATAATCTTTACAATCTATAAGCATGACTGATAGAATTACAGTTCTAAATCAAAAGCTAGATAGACTGCATTGTCTTAATCTTTTGGTAAGTAGAGTTATTTCAAGTTATCATAACCAAGGGCAAGTTAAAAAATAAGGACAAGAAGCAAGGGAAACTGAAACACAAATAGTTGATGAAAATTAAAATGCATTTAGCATATACAATCCCAATCCGATCACTCTTTTTATGAATGAATCGAATGGAGTTAATGATGTCTTGTCAGTACAAGTGAATCCATATGCCATGGAGATCTATAAAAACACTTGCTTCTTTTTGCACTGAAAACTCAATAACTGTTGTTGACCAGTTGGCTGGTTATTTCACTAGTTTTTTAACAGTCTTACTAGCACAAGAGGAGAGCACACAGACATGTTCACGGTATCTAAACAATTGTGGGTTATATTTTACTATCAGTTGCTTATGAAAGAACTTTTCTAAGCCTTCAGTTACAGGTTTTCACTGGGGTATAGTGTGCCTTTTATTGCAGTAGCATTTAACTGTCCCAGTCATAGGTAAGGCACACTATAGCTAGACTGGGCCCAGGTGAAAGGATTTTTTTTCTTTCCTTGTGGAATTCACAGTACAAGTAATGAAATATTAGGTGTTTGTGGTAAAATGGTAACTCCATTTGAAATCAGTATAGGTTCTGTAGTGCAAAGGGTAGAATTTAACACTGGAGGTTTGTATCCAGGATTTTCATGAAATCTTGTCAATTATAACCAGAACTTACTCCAAAATATTAAACTAATGAGGATGCAGCTTCAAATTATGATTTAAAGTTTTTTTTAACTCTGTTACTTGTATATAATTGCACTGCTACAGCAAGACTCAGAAGAATATATTCTTCAGGTTATTCATATTATATGTACTTTTGAGGGATATTGATTTTTAGTTGATAATTATTCATATTTGTAGACCAATATTTATATTTAGTGTCTAACTCCTACGTACAGGTTTAAATCTCAGTTAAAATCTATGAACGGGGATGCCTAAATATTTTCTTTTAGATATTCCCAGGACACACTTGTGACACAGGACAAGATTCATGAAGCTATTTTAATAATTGTCATTAAGTTTTATGTGAGTTTGGACCAGCATATAGTCTCTGGGGAAAAAAAAAAGACTCTCAGACTACTGAGAAAGAAAAGATGTATACCTGAGGAAAAAGGAGACTAACAGCTAATACATTTACCAATCATGAAAATCCGCACAATTACTGAATTTGACAAGAAATGCAGATGTTAATGTGCTTAATCAAAGAAGTATAGAAGTTAGATTTTTTCCTTCCTGTTCAACAGCAAATACTTTACTTTAAAGGTTTTTGTGTTGGTTTTTTTTTTCTTTACTTAGAGGTATAAATATCTTGTTTACAAATTATGTCATTCACGAACCTCTGAAATTATCACTACAACTTTTACTTCTAAACTACTGACAATTTACCACATGGAAAATAGGATTCCAAATATAGAAACCTTTATTTTCCCTTTTCTGTTTTTTTTTGAAGCAGAGACAGATGAATACTAATTAGTGGTTAATAGATAATATTCTCCATTCTGTTTAGCTAAATACTGAAATTACTCCCATCAGTGTAGTAACTCAGAAGTTCTCTACTTTTTTCAAAATAGAAATAGCAATATATTTTCTTTCTCAGTTTTCAAATGAGCCAAACTGACATTTTTATGGAACATTTGTTAGGCTAAGGAAAACACTGATGGCAAGGTAAACTGTGGAAATGAGTTTCGCTTTCAGTTATTATTGCTTGGAGCTGTGACCTGCGGTCCATAGTTCCTGTCTACCACAGTAATAAAACTTATCAATCTAAAATTCCCAGGGGAATACTACTATTACTGGTTGCACATTGAGAAGCCCTGTCTTCTCGTTGTTCTTATTTGGGTCAAATAAATACAGATATTGTTAAGGATATCGGTTTTAAGGTAACCTCTATATTCAGGAATTCTAGGTTCTCCCAAAAGAATGACTAATGTTGAATTTATTTTGTTACATTGAGAAGAAAGGCACACTTTAGAATAAGTTAACAAACCATTTTCATTTCTATATCCCATCACTTTTCAGTTGCTCCTTAAAATTTTTTTCTTAATCGCAGTTTTCCTAAGAGTGAAAGCTTCTTCAGCAACACTGAAAATGCTAGCTGGGAAGAGGATGAAGAAAGTATGTTCACAAGGTACTGACTGTAGTGTCATTTGCTGATTTTGATGCAAGAGTCATAGGTTCATCATCACTGCATTATACTATTAGTTGTTATATCTGTCTAAAACATTAAATTTTTGGTAGATAATTATGAAGACTTCTCTGTTTACCAAAGATTTTTGGTGGAGAAATTAACTGTGCTAAAAAAAAACCCAAAACTGATTGGAAAGATTTATTACTGTGTCACACATGCCTTTATTGTGCTCCAGTGAAGATTCAATGAATATTGTCAGTAATAACTTCTTCCTTTCTGATGTTCATAACACCAGAAAAAACATCTACAACATTAGAGTGAATTTAGAAAAGAACAACAAAAATGATTAATAGCTTGATGAGAATGACAGAGAAAAATTTAAGAAGTTCATTATGAAAAGGTTGGGTAAACAGTTACTGTGTACAGGAAACAATTCTTCAGAGGCTTTTGGGGTGTGAACACCGAGTCAACTGTAAATTCTCCTTTTACTACTAGGAAACTTACTCTTTTATTGACTTTGAATGCAGCATACAGTTGAAGGGAAAGTAGTGTCCCGCTGCTTCTTTCATTTTAAAGTAGATGGAACGAAGGCGTATAAATGTAATCTTTAGTTTAGTACCTTTTGTCTGTATAATATTTAGAGATTGTTTTATCTATTTTTGTATTGCTTCTGTCCTGGAAAAAAGTCCTAAAATAGACATGGTTATCCTGTAGGGGATGTACGCAATGATTTTGTGCTTATAATTTATTTTGCCCAGATAACCAGCATAATCTCAACCAGATAATGGGGGATAGGGAGTAGGAAGGGCAGTATTTGTTTATTGTTTCTGCTACATTTATCATTGCAGATTATAACAACAGACAATCTAGAATAAATAAGGTTTCTAAACATCCAAAATAAAGTACTTAAAAAAGCAACACTTCATGCTTTATATGGTTTTATAAAGAGCAATACTTCATGCTTTATATTATTTTATTCATTGAAAATATAATACAGTATTATTTTTTTCTTTTGAACTCATTCAACTCAGGAGATGATTCTTGTGGAAGTTCTCCAAGACAGAAATTAGATTATAGACTCTGAAATATTTTGCCATTTGATAAATTCTATGATTCTATGCTAATTTTGGAATATAAGAGATTATATAAGTAAGCTTGTTTGCTTTTTCATTAGATCTGACAGGTTTATTTGTGAATGATCATTCAGGAGAAAAAAAGATCGAAACTGGCACCTCAAATGCAGATCAACCAATTAGTACACTCTGGGGAAAAAAAAAAATCCATCCTTTTTAGTTATCACTATGTCTTTCTAAGAAAATAACTTCTTTTGTTTTGTAGCATGGAATAAGGTCATATATTAAACATTTGTTCCACTTTCTGAGTTGTGCAATGATCCTAATGTTTCTATAACTCTATCTGAATATAAAAATTGTATGACTCTTGGATATATTCATTGCCATAAATTCTGTTAAATGATATTTCTCTAGTTTAGTTCTCTCTCGTTCACATACTGTGAGTTTCATTTTTACTTCAATGTTCTGCCTTCCTCAATTCTTAATTAAGCATGTTGAAGACAATGGGACATCCCCAAAATTTGATTTTTTTCCCGTATTTTCTTTGTGATGCTCTGCAGTGACTTTAACTAGCTAACTACTGGCAGCTGGCCAAAAATATACTGTCTGTAGGTTAGTGCTGGTTCTTTCAGATCTGCTTTTAGAAAACTGCCTCGTGATGCTCTGTGTCCTTCATTTGCAGACTACCATGATTTTCCTGCCTTGCCCCACTGGAGAAGTAAAATGTCCTTTTCCATACTCTGATTTAAGAAACCCCAGGGGAGCGCAGAGACCCACCAGGAGCCGGCAGCTCTCACGAGAGCGGCTGACGAGGTGTGAGCAGGGCTGGGAGTAACGGCGGTCACACCCCACTCCCACAAAGGGCAGCCTGAGGGAGCGCCAGCCACCAGGAGTACTGGCGACCAGGATGGGCAAACAGGGTGTGGCACATCTGCCAGGGCGTGGCGTGGCGCGGCGGGGCGGTTTGCGCGGCAGTTTGCACCAGAGGTCATGCAGGGAGGGCGCTCCTTTGAAAGAGGGATGTTCCGCTGGCCAAGTAGAAAGACTTGAAGTCCACATAACCCAGCAACCGGGCACTGTTCTGTGACCACCTGCACAGGCCAAGGACACTCATCCCACCTGACCCTCGAGGCAGAACGGTGGGCACTCGACTGAGAGCAAAGGCTGCAGCTCCAGCTGTGGGGTCTGCTCCATCTACCCTGGCGGTGGCCAACGCCTCCACCCAGACAGAGCTGCTGAAGCGAGAGGACCCAGTGAGGACCTCAGACTGCAGGAAGGGCCTGGACCTTTCTCCTGGGGCAGGGACAGGCAGCAGATCTGCCTGCAAATGGTGTGCCCGGGTGGAGGACCTCCTTCAGCAGGTGGCTGAGATGCAGGGGACAGTCAGAAGACTGTGCAACATCAGGGAGGCTGAGAAGGAGCTAGATAGCTAGTTCCAAGTGCAGTCTGCAGTGGACCCAAAGCCCACAGTCGAACAGCCAAAAACTCCCCCGCTGGCACACACAGAAGGCAGGAGGGCCAATAATGCAGAAGGATGGAAGTTTGCAATGGCAAGGACCTGCAGGGGGAAGAGACTTCCCCCAAAGCCTGAGATGCCCTTGGAGAACCGCTTCTCCACTCTGCAAACTGAAGGGGAAAGACCGGTCACATCAGGAGAGATGCTGGAGCCAACTAAGGCAGCCTGATCTGCCCCCTGTATAACAACCAGTGCAACTAAGAGAAGGCGATAGGTGATAGTAGTAGGTGACTCTCTCCTAAGAGATACAGAAGCATCCATTTGCTGACCTCACACACTCTCTAGAGAGGTGTGCTGCTTACTGGGGGCTCATATCAGGGATGTCACCGAGATACTACTGAGCCTCGTACAGCCCAATGACTGTTATCCACTGCTGTTTCATGTGGGCACCAGTGATACAGGCGGGAGCAGTCTGATGAGCATCAAGAAGGGTTACAGAGCCCTGGGAGCAGCAGTAAGGGACTGTGGAGCACAGGCAGTTTTTCCTCAGTCCTCTCGGTCAAAGGGAAGGGGGCTGAAAGAGCCAGTCAAATCTGGTGAATCAACAAATTGTTACAGGACTGGTGCCACAACCCAGGGTTCAGCTACTTAGATCATGGCAGTTGCTTTAAGAAACCCGGTCTGCTGGGGGCTGATGGGTTCTATCTGTCAAAGAAGGGGAAGAGCATCTTTGATCATAGGCTTACCAAGCTGGTGAAGAGGGCTTTAAACTAAAGTTGCTGGGCGAGGGGAACCTCACTCCATCCCACTCCTAGAAGTTTGAGGGCAGTGCCAGCAATAGATGCCCAGAGCCTGGAGAGGGATCACAGGTCAGCAGGAGAACACCTGAAGATCAGCACAAATTCCGACCACCCCAGCCAGTAAGTCAGCTTCATTGAGAACTCAGCTTAAATGCCTCTATGCAAAAGCACATAGTATGGGGAATAAACAAGAGGCGTGAGAGATGTACACATGCCTGCAGGACTATGATCTTAATGGCATCACGGAGACGTGGTGGGATGGCTCCTAAGACTGGAATGTTGGAATGGAAGGATACAGGTGCTTTGGGAAGGGCAGGCAAGGGAAACGAGGAGGGGGTGTCACCCTCTCTGTCAATGACTGGCTGGAGGGCAGGGAGCTCTGCCTGGGGATGGATGGGGAGACAACCGAGAGCATATTTTATCAAAGCATATTTTTTTCATGCTACTCTTCATATTGCAGAATGAGAAATTAAAGCAGACTTACCCTATCAATGAAGAGTTTAGGAGTTTCAATAATAAACATGACTTTCATTGAATGTACTTTTTAAAAATTGTGATGTATTCTTTTTTTCTGGTAATTTCAGACTGATATGCTAAAGTTCTCAAAAGATTTAACTATAATATAAAATTTTATTTCTTACCATTTCTCAAAGTGTACAGTATATTTCTATAATTTACCCTAAAATAAAAATATTTGTGAAATATATTTCCTGTTTGAATAGGAACACAAAGATGCACACACAAACACACATAATATAAAGATCTCAACTCACTTAACTACTTCCTTTGTATCCATGTGTAACTCTGGCACCAGCACAATACTGGTGACAGAATTAATTAAAAAAAAAAAAAAAAAAAAGGAAAAAGGGAGTGAAAAGTCTTGCAAAGCTCCATAGCTGCAAGGTAAAGCGTTGACTGTAATATTTATAAAATTGACGTTACAACAAAATGCAACACAAAAAGGATTACTGTTGGAACACAGTTTTGTAGATGCTAGGACTTCAGCTGCCTGAGGCTTCCACTGAACACTCCAGTGTACTATAAGTGGTAGCAGCATCCTCATTTTTTTGTAGGCCAACAACAACAGCACAATAAAAAACTACTCCAAAATCATGTATCAGTATTACCTATGAACTCCAACTGAAATCATATGGACAATCTTACTCATTATAGTCGGTCATCCAGTGACACTTGACACTACTATTGATTTTCATTTCATAAGCCCATAGCTGGACAGAGTCAATACTGTTTACCTTTCTAACTTAGCACACATACCAACAAAATGCTGGTGGACCATTTTCTGTTTACAGAGTATCCCATATTACTGCATGGCAATAAAAAAAAGTTAGAGGACAGGCTTGGATGTGAGTTGGTTTGGTTTTTTTTGCTTGGGTTTAGTGTTATGAGTAGTCAAGGAATATTCCAACTGAGTATAAACAGAGAAGATGACTAGAAAACGTGGATGACTGAGGACTAAGATGTTTGAAGGGCAGAACACACCATCTTCTTTTTCATGATAGATCTATAGATCCAGAAGTAATCACCGGTGATTGTGCCAGTTGACATTCTACATATTACTGACCACAACTGTTCATCAGGTTGCTCTAGTGGAAGGTGTCCCTGCCATGGCAGGGGAGTTGGAACTAGATAATCCTTAAGGACTCTTTCAACGAAACCATTCCATTCTATTCTATTCTATTCTATTCTATTCTATTCTATTCTGTTCTGTTCTGTTCTGTTCTGTTCTATGATTTTGAATGTGAATTTCACAATGTAAAAATCACTTATTTAAAAGCTACGAGGGATAGGGAACCTATCCAACCCCAAGGTAAAAGATTTCAGATTAATTACCATGACAGTAGTCAGGATCCAGCTATTAGAGCTTCCTTTCCTTCCTTCCTTCCTTCCTTCCTTCCTTCCCATTTTCTTTTCAATTTTCTTTTCTATTTCCTTCCCTTCTCTTCCCTTCCCTTTCCTTCCCCCCCCCAGATGTTGAAGTGCTTTTTATTACTTTTAAAAGCCATTTCCTTTTTGAGTCACCTTTTTGAGGTGACTGTCTTCAAACATTTTGGAGTGTGTTTGCTGGACAAAGAATGTCTGAAATACTGTTTCAAATCAAGCATTGTACCCAATATGAAAAAAGCACTTAATTTTTTTAATTTTAAAGTGTTTGAAAATTAGTTTTTGCAACTGTTATTGTTTTAAAATATATACTCATGTTATTGTTTTTCAATTCATTGATTCTGTATTTATTTATTTATTTTGTTTTGGTACACTTGTAAGTATCTTTCTTTGTTCCCAGAAATTTGTATGGTTCTAAATGTAGCTAGTTTCAGAGTACTGTAATAGTTGCTTCATAAAATACTCTTGAAGCAACAAGACAGACTGATCTATTTTAATTTTTCACACCAGGTAGATTTTTCCAGTCCTCAGACCTCTCTTGCAGTGGTATTTGTGAATCTTTTTAATATTTGAATACTTTTTAAGGCATGTGAATACCATACTGCTATTTGAATGATTTCTTTATAGTCTTACACAAACATAAGGACCAGAGGGGATAACTTTACGAGGAGAGATTATATTATATATTCTTTTGTTATCAAAATAAGGTTTATGTTGTTTTCCCTTATGATATGACTTTTTCAGTTTATTTTTTTGTGTGCTATGAATCCAACTGACAAATGAAAGTGACAGTTTTGTTGCCACCACCTCCCCTGAAAAATTTCATTTGCAAGCCATTTTAAAATTTCTGACGTTTCACTATGTTTCAGTATGAAAATGAAGTAGAAACATGTAAAACCTTGGAAAAATGAATGTTTTGATTAGGTAGCTGTTCTCTGAACCTGGTGTTGCAACCCCAAAGAGGACACATGCTCTGACAGCAGGGCCCTTCTCAGGGGATGCAGGCAGCGCTGCCTTGTCCTCACGGTCCTGCTGGCTCTCCCTGCCCAGGGCCCAGGAGCACCACCTCAGCTCTGAACTTGTCAGCAGCCTGTGCCCAGATCTGGCCCCGGCCCCAGCCCCGGTCCAACCCTTTTTTGCTCCTGGGGCCACCGAGGGACCTGCTGCTGCCCTCGGTTCTGCCCACCACATCCAGGGACTGGAGGGAGAGGACGGGGCCTTGCCTGTGCCCAGGTGGCC
>NW_009626891.1:0-5877 GCF_000690535.1 Cariama cristata
GATGACGGTCAGGGAATTGCAGGCCGCAGCGGCTCAGCTGCTACCACAGCAGGGCGGGCACCCGGACGTCCCGGACCGGACTGCACAGCCGACAGGAACCGGATTCAGGAATGCACAGATCGGGGTCGGAGGCAGGAGAGCGAGCAGGATCCCACAGGGATGTCGGTCATGAAAGAAGAGCGAGCGACCCTCGTGATCCCTTAGCTTTACACTGAGGATGACATGGATGGGATGGAATACCTTGTTGGTCAGTTTTTGGTCACCTGTCCCGTCTGCACTCTTCCGCAGGTGCGACCCTTTTACGACTTTTTACCCACTTAACAAAGGGGGGCCAGCAGTGGCCTTGGTTCTCATGGGGATAAGTATAAACATGGGCCTCTGTGCATACCAGTCCTACTGATACTTCAATAGCAACTATAAACATCGAGTGTTATCAGGTCTGAAACACAGACGGTGTCTGAAAAATATGTAGCTGTAATTTCAGAAAATGCAGTTACTTAGAAGAGACCTAACTGAAAGAAAAACTCCTGAAAGGAGAAATAGTCCTGTTTTAGCCAAACCAGGACAACTTCCTACCCTGCTACAGCTCTTGGATTATTATCCATTATCGATTTTTCATGTGGGCAGGAAAGAAGTTGCAATAAGAAGTCCAAGGGCAATCAACAGACACTTCAGGGCCTTGGGACAACTGGTTAAGGGATCAGGAGCACTGGTATTGTTCTCCTCTATCCTTCCAGTTGCACGGAATGATGAGGGAAGAAACAGGAAGAGCCAGCAGATCAATACCTGGCTCTGAGACTGGTGTCACCAGCAGAATTTTGGGGTTTTTGATCATGGGTTGGTTTACATGGCACCAGGCCTGCTGGCAACAGATAGAGTACACTTGTCGCAAAGGGGGAAAAGGATCTTTGCACGGGAGTTAGCAGGGCTCATTGAAAGAGCTTTAAACTGGATTTGAAGGGGAAAAGGGATAAAGCCAGGCTTACTAGCGTTAAGCCTGGGAGTGTCACGCCAATGTTTGAGGGATGGTGTGCTAGCGAGGTCCTTCAGTCTGCTCCACAATGTGCTGAGTACACTGGAGCACGCTTTAAATATCTTTATACTAATGTGCACAGAATGAGGAATAAGCAAGAGGAGCTAGAAGATTTGGCCCAGTTCCAGGGCTACGACATCATTGGCATAAGCAAAACTTGGTGGGATGAGTCCTGCAACTGTTATGCCGTGATGGATGATTATAGGGTCTTCATGAGGGATAGCAGGGCAAGTAAATGGGGTTACATCAGGCTGGTGGCCAGTGACCAGTGGGGTTCCCCAAGGCTCTGTTTTAGAGCCAATGCTCTTTAATGGTTTTATAAATGATCTGGATGCAGGAATCGAATGTATATTAAGTAAGTTTGCCAGTGATACTAAACTAGGAGGAGCAGTGGATTCCCTCAAGGGTAGAGAGGCATTACAGAGAGATCTGGATAGACTAAAGAGCTGGGCAATCACTAACCATATGAAATTTAACCAGAGCAAGTGCTGGATTCTCCACCTGGGACTGAGTAATCCTGGTTATGCATACAAATTGGTGGATGAGGCTGGAGAGCAGCCCTGTGGAAAGGAATCTGGGGGTTTGGGTTGATGGCACATTGAATATGAGTCAGCAGTGTGCTCTGGCAGCCAAAAGGGCCAAGTGTGTCCTGGGGTGCATAAAGCACAGCATAGCCAGCTGGTCGAGGGAGGTGATTGTCCCACTCTACGCTGAACTGGTGCAGCCCCACCTCGAGTACTGTGTGCAGTTTTGGGTGCCTCAATATAAGAAGGACATCAAACTATGACTGCGTCCAGAAGAGGCTGACCAAGATGGCAAAAGGTCTCAAGGGCAAGACTTATGAGGAGTGGCTGAGGTCACTTGGCTTGTTCAGCTTGGAGAAGAGAAGACTGAGGGGTAATGTCATAGTTTAACCCCAGCCAGCTACTAAGTCCCGTACCATGCAGCCACTTGCTCATTCTGCCCGCTGGTGAGATGGGGAGGAGAACTGGAAAAAGGTAAAACCTATGAGTTGAGTTAAGAACAGTTTAATAACTGAAATAAAGTAAAACATTGTAATAATAATAATAATAGTAGTAGTAGTAGTAATGAAAAGGGAGATAAAGACAGAGAGAGGCATAAAACTGAAGAAAAACAAGTGATGCAAAATACAGTTGCTCCTCATGATTGTCCCAATCTACGCTGCACTGGTGCAGCCCCACCTCGAGTACTGTGTGCAGTTTTGGGCACCTCAATATAAGAAGGACATCAAACTATGACTGCGTCCAGAAGAGGCTGACCAAGATGGCAAAAGGTCTCAAGGGCAAGACTTATGAGGAGTGGCTGAGGTCACTTGGCTTGTTCAGCTTGGAGAAGAGAAGACTGAGGGGTAATGTCATAGTTTAACCCCAGCCAGCTACTAAGTACCGTACCATGCAGCCACTTGCTCATTCTGCCCGCTGGTGAGATGGGGAGGAGAACTGGAAAAAGGTAAAACCTATGAGTTGAGTTAAGAACAGTTTAATAACTGAAATAAAGTAAAACATTGTAATAATAATAATAATAGTAGTAGTAGTAGTAATGAAAAGGGAGATAAAGACAGAGAGAGGCATAAAACTGAAGAAAAACAAGTGATGCAAAATACAGTTGCTCACCACCCACTGACCAATGCCCAGCCTGTCCCTGAGCAGTGATTGGCATCTCGCAGCCAGCTCCCCCCAGTTTATATACTGAGCATGACATTCTATGGTATGGAATATCCCTTTGGCTAGCTCAGGTCCGCTGTTCTGGCTGTACTCCCTCCCCGCTTCTTGTGCACCTCCTTGTTGGCAAACCATGGGAAACCAAAAAGTCCTTGGCATTAGGGTAAGCACGACTTAGCAACAACTAAAACATCAGTGTGTTATCAACATTATTCTCATACTAAATCCAAAAACACAGCACTGTACCAGCTACTAGGAAGAAAATTAATTCTATCCCAGCCAAAATTATGACAGGCGACCTCATTGCAATCTGCAACTTCCTCAAGGCGGGCAGTGGAGAGGAAGGTGCTGATCTCCTCTATCTGGTCACCAGTGATAGGACACAACAAAAGGGAATGAAGCTGTATCAGGGGAAGTTCAGATTGGACATTAGGAAAAGGTTCTTCACAGAGAGGGTGGTTGGTCACTGGGACAGGCCCCCCAGGGAAGTGGTCATCGCACCAAGTCTGTCAGAGTTCAAGGAACATCTGGACGATGCTCTTAGTAATATGGTTTAGTTTTAGGTATTTCTGCAAGGAGCAGGGAGTTGGACCCTTATCGGTCTTTTCCAACTTGAGGTATTCTATGATTCTACGATTCTATCTGAAGATGTGTGAACACAGTGGCCTAAAAGAAGGGTGGCAGCACTGTCTGCTTAAATCAACACTCAGTTCAATATATTATATCAATAGAAAGAATGCTAAGATATACAATATGTTTACAATCAAGTTTGAACAAGTGAACAAAGTAATTGGGGGAAAAAAAAAAAAGTACCGTGTTTCCATTGCCATGGGAGAGTGAACAGGATAAATCTAAACAAGGTAAGTGTCAGCATGTGGACACTGGAACAATGCACAAAGAAGTAAACACGGAAGTCACCAAGAAATTATTCATGTTGTCTCCATCCCTCCCAATTCAGTCTTCCCAATTAGCCCTGCACACCAACCCAATTCTTTTCTCTTAAAAAATCAATACTGAAGATTGATTTTGAAGATGATCAAGACCAGAGTTTCATCTTGGGGCAGTTCAAAACACCATATATAAATAGATGTGTATGAAATATCGTTGCTAGTACAAGTGCATGCAACTTCCCAAAACAAAACAAATTAAAGAAAATCAAGTAAAGTAGGTCACTTAACAGCTTAAATTTGTCAGAATATGCCAAGGCAAGAAACACAAGTTACATTCATAAGACTCAGGCAATAGCTAGGTATCTATATTAAGCAGCAAGACAGAAAGTGCCCTGAATTTTACTGAGTAAAATAGATATAGATAACAATCAGCTATATGTAGGGTTCCATATATATGTCAAAAAAGTCCTTACGTACTTAAGAATTTTCTATAATTTTCCTAGATTAATGAGCTAATCATCACAAAGCATTACCTATTGCTTAACTAGCTTTGCACAACTAAAAAGTCTTCTAAACAGACATTCCCAAGAGCATCCAACTTGAATTTTTGATGTAGACTCAGAAGCTGAGACCTCCTCTCCAGCTTACATAGCTCTAATTCTCTGGGTGTGGGAGAAGCACATTTCAAATAAAATATCCTATCCAAATTATACGCCAACTCATTCCGTAATACGGGAAAGAGCAGATCTCAAAGAAATCCAAACAACCTGCAACGAGGAATCTCGTGGTAGGATGTTGAGTGTAATGCATGCTGTGGAGCTAAGAATTGATAGTCTAATACATGTTTTAAGAGACCAGTAACACAAATTTTTAGACTATGTACAACACAACTTGTTCAAATTAGTACAGGAAAGCCTCAATGATAAGATTAATTTTTTTCTACAGAAAAAAACTTAACCGTCTCTCCACTCCTCTGTTTTGGTGTTTTGCTAACCCTTCCAGGGCTTCTCTGGCTCCTAAAGCAGAGACTTTCACTCCACAGCAACGAAAGTGGGGATAGTTGTGACAAGGCATCACCTTCCTGAGGGCTCTCCCAGGAGAAATACTGTGTTCACTATCTATGGAAGGGATTTCCTCCTCCTGAGCCCTGAGCCTGCTTAGGTTTATTTTCATACCTTTCCTCAGAAACCCTCCACATCCTTCTCCAAGCACCCATGACAGCATGGCTGGCGTTCACTGGCCACCCCCAGCCGCTGGGACACCCCAGGCTGGAGTTTGTCATGCAGCAATGACTCCGGCTGTCACACCGTTAGCACAGATGTTACCATACAGTCCCAGATCACCCCAGAGAGGCAAGAGTCACCCCCAGACAGCCAGGGCAGCCAGAGCCACCTGTACCTGGCCTAGGCCTCGTAAGCCCCAGACTCTGCACCCCTGGGTACTGGAGGGGGTTAAGGGGGATTCTGCTAGAGATGGCAAAAATATATTTGCTGGGCTGTGTATGGAGATCCCATGCTTTGATTCTGTTCTTGAGAGGTACTACAGCTTTCCTGCAATCTCAGTGGTGTCGTAACTTGACAAGATCACTATCCACAGCCATTTTCCTGCATGTTGTCACAGTCAGCACCTTTCTTAAACTACTTTAAAGCTTATTTCCTACTAAAACTTTTCACTAAAAAAAAATTCCTGGACCTACCACATTTACAGAATCCTTGTGGAACGAAACAGGAAATGAGGTTTTCTCCTTTGAGGCAGACAGAGCAGAAGTAAATTCGTAGGAATGTAGCTATGTTAGGCACAGGATATCCTGAAATATGTCAGAACCACAGCTCCTGTGTCATTTTTAGCATTTCCAATACCTTCAAGACCTATTTAAGAAGTATTTATTTTTTACAGTTAAAGGTTCTAACACAAGTGGATTTATAAGCTGTAACTAGTATCCTCCAAGTATTTTAAGATGCCATTTTAATATTTGACAGCATTGGAAAAAAACAAGTGTCACTGAATATAGCTTTTGAAAACAAGTTTACGAACTCAAAGCTGCTTTTTGGTGGAAAGGTCCGGCAGAAAATGTATTGCTGAGAGTTTAAACCAATGTACTCTGACCTGACAGTAAATGCAATACCCTTTTACCTCAGGGTAGCTTGTTGAAAATTCAGCTATGACTTTGATGCCTGTTACAAGCTATATGAACAGCCATCACTGCAAACCAATTTTAAAACTAATCTGCAACAAATTTCAAATTACAATTTAATAGATAGCTCTACACCCC
>NW_009626892.1:0-26444 GCF_000690535.1 Cariama cristata
TATCATTCCCTTAGTCTGTGGACCACCCCAATAAAATGTCTTTAAAACATCCACAAATGTCCACAAAATGGCAGCTCAGTGCCTCCTCCTGAACCAGCTCTATTAGAATTCAATTTGAATTTCAATTAATTGACATTAATTGAATCTATTTTCATCTCATTGAGCAAAACCTAATATCTCTTTAATATTGTCTTTCAGCCAAGCAGATGAATACACATGTGATTAAAAACAGCTAACAAGTGAAGGAGTTGAAAGGCAGCATCTGAGAATGTGCAGCCTCGTTACACCTTTGCAGTGCTGGGACATAAAGAGACGTAGCCAAGCCTTCGCCACCCAGAAGCCACCCTTTTCTTCAGTCCCCAGCCCTGTGGTCCCTATGCAGTCCCCGTTGGAGGACCAGAAATGGCACAGCAAACCTCCCTCTCATGTAGCATCTTCCTCCAGAGAAAAGAAATGAGGCCAAGATCACAAAACCGCAGCCAGAGGCACCCAGAGACGTCGCTTCTTCCCCAAAGCTCATTCAGTAACACAGCGCAGAGGCAGCTCTCCCTCAACTCCAAAGCAACTGGCCCTTCCCCCCCATCTTTCCCCATGCCTTAAAAAAGGGAAAAAAAAAAAAAAAAGAAGAAGGAAAAGAAATCACCAAAGCAATGCAGATAAAGAGGACAGACAGATTTGGGTTCAGAGCATTTGATGGAATTGCAACAGTGCATTCAGACTGTGCATTTATTTTATAGATAACCTACTTTCATATTTGTCACAGGTCCTTGGGTTACCTTAAAAGCACCCCTAAACCCCCGAACCCCTTCCCTGCGCCAGGGAGACCTAAGGAGGAAGGACACCTGGCTTTCTGCAGTTTCCCCTGTCCTCGAGGGACAAACCCTGCTCTCTCCTCTAGCGCAGAGCAGGATTTAGCCGTGTCAGATGCTCTGGAGCATCACGGTGGTCAGTTCACACAGGGATACCCCGACTCCATGTCCACTCTGCCTCCGTGTCCATCCTTTGTAGCTTTTTATTTTTCATTCATCAAGCCCAACCCGATCTCTCAGATCTCACATTTGCAGGCAGACTAAATGCAGAGGTGAGGGGTTTGGTCACTAAATCCCATGGGCAGCATCCCTAGGACACATCTCCGTCTCCCAAAACCCTGGGCACCCCCAGACTCTCTGCCCTCCATCAGCCAAAATTAAAACCATGGCTTCATTCTTCCACATCACCGCTACAAAGCAGCAATTACAGAGAACCCGTGGGAGTAACAAGCTGCGCTTTGCACCACTCTGCTGGGGGGAAAGCGTTATTTACAGCCAACAACGGGATTAAAGCTTCAAACCGCTTTTAAATTTGGAAGAAGGGGCTTGCACTTGAGGAGCTCAAGTGTGGAGAAGTTGCTCACGTGGAGGAGGAAGGAGATGACTCGGAGCTGCTCGGATTGAGCATCGGGGCAGCTGCAGTTGCACCTTCCCTGGCACTGACCCGGGGATGGAAAACATAGGGGTGGCAAATTAAGATTGAAGAGGATGAACATCAACAGGACCACAGGTTGCTCACAAAAAAAAATAACCTGTAAAAATCGATCTTTAGGGTAAATAGCAAAGTGGTTGCAATAAAAGTGTCCGAGTGTCCATCCTTCCCCATGCAACTGCAAGGATATTTGGGCAGTGGTAGCCATAGAGGGACTTGTATTTTTCTCTTTCAAAGAGGTGTGTTTAAAAATCCCAGCCCAATACATAGCCTGATGCAGTTGAATGTATCCTTCTAGCTAGTCCTGATTTATTTATTAAAGCATTTGTGGCTTTTCCGAGCAGCTCAGGAGACCAAACTCAGTCCTCCGACAAGCGCGCTGTGGGCGATGGCTGCTGTGGTGTGGAAACGGCATCCATCCAGCTGCACTCGCTCTTTCCAGAAAGGCTTTTGCCCAAAATCTTCAGCCAAACCAAGAAATGCCTTCTGAGCAGATGGCGAGCACCGTCTGGGGGATTTCCAGACTGTCTTTCCCCACTGTGCTGAGCAGCATAAGCTCTTCAGTAGGTCTGTTGACATCCACCACGTCTCCTGCCTCCTCCAGGAACCCCCTTCCTACACGAATGTGGGATTAAGCTAAGTCAAAACCCTTTTTAAAAGGTCTAAAACCCTTAGAAAAAAAAAAAAAAAGACGACTGTGAGATGCCATCCAAAGAGGTGCTCAACACTCCCTGGCTGCAGGAGATGCCTTGTGTAGGCACAGTGGGCTCATCGCCCTTGTCACCAACGTCACCGACGGCAGCAGCAGCTCCGCCGCCAGCCCAAATGCGTTTCCCATTTTGGCTATTTATGGCGGGATAGAAAGAAATGTTTCAGAGCTGTTAAAACCCTGGCAGAAGCGTTTCGAGCTCATTATCACCTTATAACGCCTGCCAAAAGACCTACGGGGACAGGGTTGCGTTAATGTGGGTGAGATATTAAAAGGAGAGGTAAGCGGTTTGGTGGCCCCAATGGGCATCGCTACCCCCTGGGGAGCCGGGGTCCCCCCTGCCCCTGCCACACGGGCAGCTCACGCGTGTGCCTCCACTTGACAAAGCTTCACCAACGTATTCGGACCCAGGGAGATCTATTGGGGAAGCACCTGTGTCCCCAAGCTAGAGAAAGAGAAAAACTGCTGGAAGAAAGGGAAAGACGAAAGGTGGATCCCACATCACAGTAGAAATCCTCCCAGCGGTGCTGTCATGAAAACGTACTTTAAGCGTATTTTCTCAGTTGAGGTGTCAGCCCCAGACACCGAAGCAAAAAAAAAAACCCTGAAACTGCAATTTTCTAAAATGAGCTTCAACTTGCACCATCTCTGCTTGGAGCGGCACGGGGGGCAGGCGACTGATGGAGGATGCTCTTTCTGGAATGAAAACTCACATTAAACTGGGCTGCCAAGGCTGTATCAAAGCTGTCTAGGATCCTATCCAGAGCTTAAGCGTTTAATCCCAGTTTAATCCACACACCAGCAGCGTGCGGCGGGAGCTGGGGTCCCTACCCTAGCGCAGGGCTGGCGTGCACCCGAGGACCACCGGCACACCCGCACCCCAGATGGATTTTCACCCGAGCAGAGATCACAGCAAACACAGAGCAAGAAAATGTTCCTTATGCAATTTTAACTCCATTTCACAAACTTAGTTTAATTTACTTGTTAAAGTTTAATACGTTCCTGGGAGATGGGAGGAGGGAGCTGTCAGCGCTGCTTTAACTCTCCCCCATGGCTCAGCTGGCATTTTTTATTTGTGTTTCTACTCTCAACGGATAAATCTGCTTTTATCTCTTTCCTAGTTATCCAACAGCCTAAAAAAATGCAGAGGTAGGAGGAGGGGACAGACATCATGTAGGAAACTCAATGATGGCAAATTTACTGCAAGGAAACAGAAAATATCAGGAGGCGATTCTGCATCTTTGCTGAACATGACTTGTGCATCACAGGTCGTTAGAAATATTAATTAAAGTGAACTGAAAGTTAGCATTGAGAAACCTTCAAGGGATTTGACCCTCTGTGACACCCAACTGTAAGTTAGGCTACAAAAAGCAATGGAGGCCCCCGGCTCCCAGGGTCACCACGGAAGAGCCAGGCTCTAACAGCACGGCCGATGAGCTAAAATGCAGAAAAATAGGGAAAAGTTGTGCAGCGAAGTGGTAATGGATTGTTTCGGTAAGGGCTGTCATGGACCACCTGAAATTCCCTCTGCCATTTCTCGCTATAAATGTCATCCTCAGGCGGATACCTTGCTATAAAGCGATGATTTTTTTTTTTTTTTTTACTTCTGCATAGAGCAGTTGTTTGTTTGAATGTATAAATAGTCACAGCTTCTGTCAGAGCTCCTGAGAGGGCTCAGCTGCCAATTTCTGCTCCCTGGCGAGTGGCATGCCCTGATTTTCTCCACAATTCGCCCCTTCCCATCCTCCGTTCCCCTCTCCCACTGAAGTGCAACAAGTTTTGCTGAAAAAGTTCAGCTTTGACCTATACCTATATGAGGAGTTATTGCTTTTTTGGATCCAAAGGAGCTTTTTAGGGCATAAATCCTCCCCCTCAGCAAGGGGGTGCTTGGCGTGCCGGTCTGGGCTGCGAAAGGCTCATCAGGATTCATGACACAGGGCTGGGGCTTTTCGGCAGGGAGGGGTTAGGAAGCAAGGGAGAGAGCAAGGCAATAAACATCTCTCTAATGGGCATGTCTGCGACGGCAGAGGAGAGACGCACCGGAGGCATTTTCTTATCCCCGAGATGGCAGCCGGAGTTTACCCTGTATGATGAGCCCCTGCAGCCGTTAATGACTGAAAGAGCCACTTCCTATAATTAGATTTTCATAGGTGAAATGAATTTAGGCAGGCTGCGGTGAGTCATTATGAGACTTAATGACGGTCTCTTTCCATGACCGCGAGGATGCTGGGGGAAAGCTGCATCCCGGTTATCTTCACCAGAGGCAGGCGCAGTGTAATTAGATATATTTTACACAGCAAGGAGAATGGACTCCTGGTAGGCTTAACATACCTACAGCCCCTTACGGGCACGAGCGGTGAGAGACGGCTGTGACGGAGGAGTAAGACACAACACAGGGAAATCTCTGCCATCCCAGTGCATACACACAGATCCACCTCTGCCACCGCCCAGGCAGGCAATAGCAATTATTTACCCTCATTAACGTCACCTTCTTAGCACCAGCCTTATCTCTTGTCCACTTGGGATGCAGGATGCTGTTTTCTTAGCCCCCATCAACACTCCTGCTCTTAGGAATATCCTTTATTGGAGCAGATCTGGTGTCTTTTCTGCACACCCCTTTTCCGACAGGGTTGTACGAGCTCCCTGGGAAGCCACACCAGGACCCGTCTGGGTTTTCGCTCCCAAGAAGTGCAGGTTGGGTCAGGGCAGTTTTCATCTGTCCATGTGAAGACAGAGCTGATGGAGCATCATTTTTTTAGTCTCCCTCTATGAGCAGCTCTTGGGAAGAAATAAAGCTCTGACTCCTTCCACAGCTGCAAACCTGGTGTTTTATGGATGTTGCAGCTTTAATATTCCTTTCAAAACAGGCTGTGGTCATAAAAGGCCAGTTTGTCAATCCATCGATCGCCTGGGGCTAAGCCACTAATTCTGCTGCGTTGTTGTGGTTTGCATTGAACAAGTTGGCTTTCCAAGATCAAAAAATATTCTACAGCAGCACGGGGTTGCAGCTGCAGCCCTCCCCAATGCCTCCTCCTTCCCTGGGAGCAGGGCAAGAGAGTAAGAAACTCAAGGATTTCGCATCCTTAAATACCTTCATTTTCCTTATTTCTTCTGGAGCCTGTAGTCCTCTTTGCTGGCATGATGTCACCCAGCATATCACTACGATAGCGCTACCAGACGTGCCAAAACCCGTTCTGCCAAAATCCATCCTTGGGGTCCAGTGTGGGACAGGAGAACAGCTCTGCGATGTGGATTTTGAACTGGGGGGGTTTTGCATCGCTTGCTGCACCCTTGTGCCCCCCAGCTCCAGCCCAGGGAGCTGTGCCCAGGCTGGCACCACACTGCTTGCATTTGCTGGAGGGATCTTCTCCTGGGGATGCAGTAATGTGCCAAGTGACTCCAGGTTTCCCACGGCTTTCGCAGCCTGGAGCTGTTAAATCACCCACCCTGCTCCCAGCACAGTGCTGCTTTGGGCTGGTTTCATGCTCTCTGGTACCAGCTTCAAGCACAGCTCAGGAGATTTCCAAACTCCCAAGTGGAAAATGAGAAATAATCAACTCTCAGACCAAGTAACATACAAAAATTACCATTTTTCTTTCAGATCCCATTCTCATTCCTTCTGTCCCAAGGCCACCTCCAGCGGGATGCTCCTGAGGTGCCCCCCTGCCTTTCCCTGGTCTCCCACCACCTCGTACTTCCCGTGAGTTCTTACCCCAGGTCAACTCTTTCAGGAGGCTGTAAAAAGCACTTTTACATTAACTAGCTCAGATAGATAGCTGCCCAGGCTCCATCTCCCAGTGAATTTGGTAGTTTAGGGTTCCTGCTGGAAACGTAACAAGCGCTCATGGGGAAGTTCATGTCTGGAGGAGAAGGGGGCTTTAAAAGAAAGAGGGAAATAAAGAATGCAATGGTAGTTGAATTAGACCCCTTCGAACACTGGCATCGAAGCGTGGAAACTGATGCTGAATAACCACAATCATCCACACCTGTCTGCTGACCACTAACTTTTAAGAGAGAGCTCTTTAAAGGCAAATTGTTGGATAACCCTTCACCGGCAGCAGCTAGCTGGCATTTAAATGAAATGGCTGCCCTCCAAGAAAATAGCAAAATAACAACAGAAAAGCAGCCGGCTCTAAATACAACAAAGCACAAGAAGACAAAGTCAAGATTAAAACTGCTCTCATGCTGTGGACGTGGGCTAGGTTCATTGAAGTGATGTATTGCTGTTCCCAGTCTTGCCCAGAGCAGCTGCTGAAGCTGTAACAAGCCACGAACAAATCTTGCAAGCCATGTCCTAGCAGGACATCTGTAATAACTGGGCTTTTAGACACAGGAGATGCATGAAATGGAGCGCCCCAGGGTCTGCGGAGAGTAAAGGGCTTTGTTAATCGACAGTGATGCCCAAAACATGGAGGAGACCTTACCAGGCTGTTTATCCCCAAAAAGTCATGACGGCAAACAACCAGGTTTCCACTAATCCCAGGGCTGATCCCTGCAGGCATGAGAGTGGGAGAGCACCGGGGCCCCATTGGAGGTGTCCGTCCCCAAAAAGCCCTGAAGAGGAAAAGTTTCCCATTTGACTGCTGTCATTTTTTTGTCAGCATTGGCTGAGCTTATCCCTTGCATAGCTTTGAGTTGCAAAACATTAAAAAAACTTGTCTTTTCTCTGTCCATGCTGGCCCTTGCTCTTCTATGCAGTTTCTTTGTCTAATAAGGATGGTGCACACACTTCATCCTTTGTCGCAGAGGAGTGTTATTAAAAGGTCTCTCTCCTCTACTCAGCCAGCTGTCCTCATAAAATGTGGAAATTTAATAACCTCTGATGAGCTTCACTCTTCTGTCAAATAGGGGAGGAATCAGCCAGCAAGTTAGAGAATTAAGTAAAAACTCAGCAATTGCATTTGTTTCATTTCCTTAGGAATCCAAGCTAGAAAACACAGTCCAAACTCCTAAGGAGATAGCAAATGTCTGTCCTCACAGTGGGCTCCCAGACCGGGGAGGACAGGGGGACAGCCCAAAGTGCCGTCCCATGCACACACGTGTCGTGGGTGACCATGGCAAATGACGCTGAAACACCCAAGAGCACCATGAGCCTGTGTACGTGTGTTTGCAATGAGCTCGTGGTTTTGAGCGTACGAATTCCCACGTGAACGGTCCGTTTCGGTTTCGCATAGAAGTTGCCGGTCTTGCAGAACCAGCATAGACCCCATACGGCTTTAATCCACAGGCCAAAGCTCTGCTCTGACGTTCACACTTTTACATCATTTGCACTAGAAAGTAAAATTATTCCTGTCCTAAATCAGGTGAAAAGAAAAGCATGATCACTGGCAAAGCCCCTCCTGGTCTCTAATGGTCAATAGCACAAGTGCTAAACCAGCCAAAAGCATATCCACATTAAATACAACACCCTCTTCCTAATTTTGAGGAATTCCGATCCAGAGCCAACTCCAAACCATGGTGAGTTTAATGCCAGCTCACAGCCACACTTGGAAACAGCCCCAATACATCAGCTGTGAAGGAAAGGTGTGATTTTCCCTCTGCCAAAGAACTTTGAACAAAAATAGAGGTAAACGAGTCCTCAGTGAGCACTGAAAACAGCTTTGCTTCCAGAAGCATCCAGCCCACAGATGAACCACCTTAAAAAAAGAGCATTACCACCAAGGTATAATGAAAAACGGTGCCGTTTTATTCGGTGTATCGTGAGCCGCATCTCCCTGCTATACCCGCTGTAGCTGGAGTGCCGGCTGTCGCAGGTACGGCCATATCTATAAAATCTTCAAACGTTGCCTCCAGGCAAGCAGTTAATCTTCTTTCCCTTTGTTGATAATATTTTTTCTGTAGGTTCTATCTGTTAAAATGCAATTTGAACTCCCCAAATCAGAGGACGGGCTTTGTGACAAGGAGAAGCCTTGTGCTGAGACACTGCCGTGCTTTTTCCATCTCCTAGCCCGGGGATGGCGGGCACCGATACCGTGTATTACATCTCTCAACACAATAAAGTTTCATTGTTCATTAGGACGGCTGCAATGAGGCATTGGCGGAGCCATCAAATAATTGTTTCTAAAAGCACATCTTTATGACGCCTTAACGTGATGCTTTAAAGTATTGTTGGAAAATGAATCGAGTGCAGGGGTAGGGGATTTCAGCCTTGTGAACAGCATTATGCTATAAATGTTGAAAAAAAAAATAGAGATCCATAGGGCTGAAGGCGATCAAGAAATTACTGAGCTCATCCACTTCCCCAGCCACAATCAACTTCATCGTATCATTTCCACAAGATCCTTATCTGACGTGCCTTCTTTCTTTCTTTCTTCCTTTCTTCCTTCCTTTCTTCCTTCCTTTCTTTCTTTCTTTTTTCTTTCTTTCTTTCTTTCTTTCTTTCTTCTTTCTTCTTTTTTTCTTCTTTCTTCCTTCCTTCCTGTCTTCCTTCCTGCCTTTCTTTCTTTCTCTCTTTCTTTCTTTCTTTCATTCCTACAAATGAATAAATAAAATCAGCACTGCTGAACAAACTTGAAAACTTAAATCCTGTTTCTACACCCGGTACGGCATGTGGGTCTTCCACAGGAGCCTGGCACCGGCGACCCACACCCGTTAGGGTACTCGACCCAAGCCCTCTTCCCCAGCTCTGCTCCCCGGTCCTTCCCCACCCTGCGTTTCTGCTGCTGATTGCTGCTGCGGGACAGTGAAGCCAGGTGCTTCCCTTGCTGATGGCCGTTCTGGTTTGCCCAGACCATTTTTTTTTTTTAGCTAGTTTTGAGTTCCACATTAGCTTCCCAAGCCGGTTTCCCTGCGTCTCCCAGGCCGACGCCAGCATGGTGGGATCATCCCCAACCTACGTTGCTTCCAGTGTGCCTGGTGACCACTTCCTCCGGTGTCCCTTGGTTTGTGTTTCAGCTTTTCAAATTTTGTTGCCATTTGTTTTCATCATTCTCTTATGCCTATTTTTAGTCCTCAGGCTTATTGTCTACTTCATATATGCCTCTTTTTTGACTAAGACCAACAAAGATTTTTTTGACGAGTTGCCCATACTCCTTAGCACTGTCCCCAGAAGGTCCCGACTGCCATTCCTCACGGACACTGTGCTTTCTGTCCTGGAAATACACCATTTTTAGTTTAGGCTCTTCTTTCTTTCATTCCACAGTGACTTTCAGACAATTGGCTTTTCGTCTCCATTAAGCCAACTCACCCCCCTGTTCAGCGAAGCCAAGTCTAGAAGCTCCGGTTTTCCAAGCACTTATTCCACCTTCTATTACACCTATGAAAATAAAAAATTCCAGCTTCTAGTCACTTGGAGTTCTAGTATTTCTCAGCTGACATCCTGCCAGATGGCAGTTTGCACCCACCGGGTATGAGATGGTCTGTGAATTGTGTTTCCCCAACACACTAACGCACAGCGACTCCCGAACCAGCACATGTCCATCAGCTATGCGGGTTATGTATAACGTGGTAAGAAGAGAATCGAAGCTACTGCATGTTCAGAAAGAAGGAAAAACCTTAACGGCATGTGATTTATCACGGGTGATCACCAATGCAAGTTCATGGCCACCACTCTAGCACAGTGCCAGTTACTTCGGCCAAAAGATCACAGCACTGGGGCCACCTCAGTCTGGTTTAGGAGGCACCACTATCTGCTCAAGGAGTTTCAGCAGCAAATCCCCTCAGACACATTTGTCCTGGCAGCAGGATCCCGGAGCCTGTCATCCACAACCAAGAACAGCTTCCAACACCACCTTCATGGAAGAGCTCCATTTTAAAACCAACTGTCAGGTTTTAAATCTGAGGCATGTCCTACTGGATTATTATCATGCTTCAAATACCATCAGGGAACGTGTGTGTCACACATACCCAACTTCAACACTTACTTTGGAAAATGGCTTTTGTTCAGCTGGGGTTTGGATTTTGGATGCTGTATTTTGGTCAATGAGCTACACTGTGTTCTCTTTGCTTGCGACAGGGATGAGATAGCCCAACCATGCAGCCAACACAGACGTACACCAGCATCACACACGAGCAAGCCTTGACATCTCCCTGGAAGGAACAGTGCACCCTATTGACCCGAGCTTTTGTTTTGGCATTCACAGGAGCCAAGTGTCCATCTCAGGTCTGCGTGTGCTTCTCACAGCAGGAGATATGAAGACTTAACATCTCTACTCTGAGAGCCTGCCACCTGAGAGCATGGGAAAAGGAAAAAGCAGCCAGCTCGAGGTCCAACAAAATAACCGAATAGAGAGACAACTAAGCGGACAACTTTAAGATGCATAAATTATCATCGCTTGCCTCAGTATAGTTAAAAAAAAAAAAAAATCAATCTTTATAGTTGGAAAATGACAGTAGCTTATTTAATTTATGACAAAAGCAAAGACAAGAGGAGAATAGCATTGAAGATTACACTTGCCGAGTGTGATGCTCTCCTGTAATGTAATGAAATGAGTTAAGAGCAAAGTGAATTAGTGCCACAGGCTAACCTCATCCCACTAATCCTGGAACGCAATAAGAAATGGAAGGTTTCATTCGCCAGCTTGGTTTTCAAGGTCAGTGAGGACCAGAGTGGCCAGTCTCCTCTCCCTGTGATTTTAGCATTAACTGAGCAGCTGGCTGTGATCCTCATAATTTATTCTAACAAGAAGAATTACTCCAGTACCTTTGGCAGGTGGGTAACTCCTTTGGGAGCAAGGAGAGCACGAGAATGAGGGGCTGCAGGTACCAAACCAGCTCCCACGCTCAGGGGAGCATCACCTCCTGGTATTTGGTACTTTGCACCAAGCAGATTGACAGGACTGCAGCAAGCGGTGGCTCATCCTGGCGCATCCTGGCTGTCCTTGGACTGATCCTGAGGTGGTCACCATCCATCCCGTTCCCGGCTCCTAAATGATTCCTATCTCCCTCTTGTGCCTTTGCTCAGAAAAGTTATGGATTCTTTCAAACGAGTTTTGTTTCAAAACTGTATTTCTCAGGCCCTGACAAGAACTTAGCCCTGAGCGAAGTGTCTATAAACTTTTGATGGTGGTAATCAGCCACCCGCTGAGCTGGATGTCACTGCAGGTGAGATGGTCCTCCGCAGGGAGAGACGGCTCAAGACCCTGGTATGAGACACCAGCCACTGAAGTGTTTTGCAGATTTATGTACTCTGGCTGCAGCTCCAGCTCTGGCTTGGAGCTGAATTTCACGGTGTGCAGACGGTTGTGGTTGTACGCCACTGATCTACCATCCTGCCCGGGGACAAGCAGGCGGTGGTTACACCCGGAGAGCTGCTCCTCCCGCACACAGCACCGTGAGGTTGTCCCGTAATCGGGAGCTAAAGGCAGACAGAGGACGGGGGGTCTGGCAGGAGGGGCTCGTCTGCATTATCCAACAGACAGCGAAGAAAGATGCATAAGGACAGGCACTGCAGATCGTTCGGGAATCAATAAATTTACCAGATCAGACCATCATCGGCTTTGATGGAGCCGGTGTCAGGGCAGCTTTCTTGCAAAGAAAGGCTGAAATACGCGGCATTATCTCTCTGGGAAGATGGACACCTGAGCTGGAAGCTGAGCTGCAGGAAACAGAGCAAACGCAGCATTTCTCTCTGTGATGCATGCAGAGGATTCATCCTTCTCTCTTTTCATGACCACCACTATTGATCTTATTGAGTTATGCCTCAGCTGCGACTGAAGAGGAAGGGAAAAGGGGGAGATCATTTCAAAGTCAGTGAGAACACTGCTTTTGAGAGACAAAAATCACCAGACCCACCGAACAGAGCCATGTCTCTGTATGCAATAGGGTGAGGTGCAAAATAGAGAAAGGCAGCATAAATCAGACAGGTATTGTCCCGTCTACAGCTGGGAGGGATCAGGCACAGATGACTCTACGTGATGCTGTATGAGAAATAAAACTATTGCAGCCAACCAGGGAAGTTGCAAATGTCCCTGCAGGAGCAAACAGCAAAACAGCAAGTCTGCCTGCAAAACACCAAATCTCATCAAGCTGGTGTTTAAGCACCCAGGTTTTCACTTGTACTCACGGTTCCTCAGCTCTCATGAGCAAAAGCAGTGATGACCTACCTCGAGGAGCACCCATACCGCCTTGTGTATGTGACATTGTCAGAAACAGCAGAAAATGAGCATTTCCAGCTGTCCTTCAAGCCCTGTTTCTGAGCACTGCCCATTCATCCCATAGATTCAAAGAAATGTCCACCATTCAGCTGATAGCAGTACAAAAACCCGATGGGAGCAGAGTCCAGGACAAGCATTCAGGTAAGAGAGGAGCGTCTCACTCTCAGGGTCTGCTCCGAGAGACGTTTACACAGGATGCAGGGTCAGATTTGGGCAGGAGCCTTGCCATAGCTGCCAGCGTGCATCCCCAAAGAAAGGCCACCAAGTCCTTGCATCCAGCTGCGGGCACTGGGTTTGGGGACCCTTGAGGAAGGGTGTCAGTGTCTGGCCAAATTCCCAGTAGGAAACATGGCTTCAGTGCAGCTAAGATTTAATTTAATTGCAAAACCCATTATGTGCAGGAACCTTGAGTCCTGGGTAGCCATCACATTAAATATGAAGTGCAATTAAATTTTACTACCAGGAGTTTTGCTTGGTTTGGGTGAGGACTCAAGCCTATATACCTTTCGGAGACTTCTTAAATCCCCCGATCTCCGCAGCTAACCCTGTGAGATCACCAACATGACTTTTCCAAGCCTGAGGCAATGGAAGCTGTTAATGCCTGAGGGTGCCTGGAGAAATTTGGAGGCTTCACTGGGAAGCCTCACAAGCTCAACTAATCCATACCCATCTCCTTTCAGTAGGTCCAAAAGACGTGGAGATTTGCAATAAGATCTCCTGGCACATTTGCAGCATTGCAAGAGTTCAGGCCATGGAAGGAGATTGATTTGGCACCGCTGCTTTGTGCATGAACCTCCCAGACCACGGGGAAGCATCCGGAGATGCCTTGTGTCATGAAGACCAAGGGCAATGCAATGTCAAACCACACTGGGCAAAGCATGGCACGCATCCCGGCCAGAGGCAAGGCAGAGAACTGCAGGTGCAATTTTCCCCTAAAAGAAATGGCTTTGAGCCTGATCTTCACCCTACAACACAACTGCCTTGAGCAGACAAGCAGAAAGCGGGGTTTGGAAAACTCCTGGGGGAGCATCAGTTGCGTGGGAGGCAGCCCCATCAATACCACCCCGCACAGCCGTTTTAAGGCATTTTCCATCAGAATGACAACGAATGCAGGAGTAAGGCGAGGAAGCAGCCTGGTGGGACAGCAGCACTGCCAACATGGCTTCTAACACGCTCAGCCCCATCTGGGCTGGCCCCCGAGGCACAGGGCCAGGCTTTTGCCCCAGAAACACTGCTTTTCCAGGGCCGATGTTCACTATCTGTCCAGGCGGCTCCGACCTTTGGCAGTGTGTGATTTCAGGCTGCAGCTCTAGAAATGTCGCTGCTGCTTCTCATTTATGTGTTTCTATTAATCATTTTCTCCCTTCGCACACGCCCTAATCAACAGGGACAAGCGCGCAGTCCCTCTAACCAATTCCTATTATTCCTCATTATGCCCTTTGTTCCAACCCTCTGCTTCCCCATCTGGCATTAAACCCTGAGACCCCCATCCAAGCTGTCCTTTGACTGTCTCTGTAGGGACAACTATGCTTTAGTTGTGTAATCAATTAGCCAGGAACTGGACCGCTGGCTCAGATATCTTCTTCGAGCAGCCTTAATTTTGATTAATATCTCTTCATGACTTTAAAACCATATAGGCATGATTCCCTACCCAGCCATGCTTGTTAAAATCATAAATCAATCTATTCCATTCCCTCCAGACGCGCCGAGACCTTTCCAGTTGCAGCCATCCGGCTACCGCCGCCGCAAAGCGTTATTTACCGGGTGTGCTTCATCCCTCTGCAGAGGAGAAATCCACTCACTGAAGCCAAAAAGCCAGAAACGTGTGTTTATTTTAAAGTAATTAAAAGTTACCTCCTGCGGATAGTACACTTTTGGACGGCTCTATCCATGCCGAAGATATCGGGAGCAAACACTTTGCTGCTCACCCAGAGGGCCACCCCAGCCACTCTCACCCAGAGATTTTCCTCATCGTCACGTCCTTAGAACCCATCTAGAGGGGAGGTGGAGGAAAAAGACACACACATGTATATGTTCACATACCTATATAGAAAAAAAGATGTCTCAGCTTTAGAGACTAGACAGTTTAGGTCCTCAAAACCCATGTGTCACAGCTCCATGTCCCATTTCAGAGCACCAAACCAGCCCGTTTTATGCCTTCTTGATGCTCAAAACCCTTCCCATCCCAATTACAGCCCATCCACTCAGCCCTCTGGGAGAAAAACACCAAAGAAATAAATGTTTCCTTTTACGTTTTCTGTCTTTTAACCCCCTTTCTGTCACCCTAGCCCAGGCACAGGTTTTGGGATCTGGTCCTCACAGTGCAATCCAGGGCACTGTCACTGGTAAAGGGGGAAAGTAAATGGGGAACCTCGAGTGTGGCCACGCTACGAAAGTGCTCGGGGGGGCTTTCAGACCTGCAGTGCCCCAGAAGGAGATGGGACACCCTTTAAGATGGAAAACTGCAAGTGGGAGAGACACATCATCTTTTTGATATATATTTTGAAACATGACACTGGCAGGGATAAGATAAAACGATGCTGCTCTGTAATAAAAGATTCAAGGGTTATTTGTCAGTTCCCCATTTGTTACCCCAGAAACTGAGTTTTCAGCCAACACTTTGATCAGTTCGCAAGCCAGAAAATGTAATTTTTTTGTGTGTTGCAGCAGGATGGACATCCACAGCTTGAGCCAGCCCTCCAGGGAGGGAGGCATTGCTCCATCCCTTTCAGCCACCCCCCAGTACCTTTGGGACAGCCTCTCTGCAAACAAGACTGCTCACTTAAAGCATCTTTTCCCCTTGGTTGCAAAGATATAATGATCAAAGGTATAAATATCAAAGATACATCAGGGACCATGACCAAGTTCTGGGGCAGGCATGGATGGATGGAGGACCTCAGCTGAAGATTGGGCTGGCCCCAAAATATCCCGAGGGGGCTCGGGGAGAGAGCAAGGTGCTAATTTCAGGTTTTAAGCCCATATCCATCCAGCAATCTGGTTTATAGCCTGGCTGCAGCAGCTGCAGTGTGCCCCAGAGGGACCTGAACGCAAACTGAGATGGGAGGTTTCCCTGGAGCACCTGGACCACAATGCTGGAGCAGGTGTCTGCAGGTGGAAAAAGACCCAAAGCACCATCAAAACCACCGCATCTTCCAGCTGTCCTCCAGGGAGGGAAAGTCTCTCCAGCACAGGGATGGCAAAAGGCACAGCCAGAGGAAAGTCTGCTGAGGCTCCTCCAGGGGTCTATGTCTCAGTAGCTGAAAGAAAAACCATTGCAAACCCACCGAGCAGTCGCATTTCAGTCTGGCTTCGCAGAAACGCAAGAGGTTTAACCATCATCTGAGGACAAAGTCTGAGCCTCTCACCAGGGACAAGCAACCCAGCAGAAAGTGCCTTAAGGTCCATATGGATTTGTGCACCATATGCACCATTCCCACAAGAATCCCACATTCCAAATGGCCTTAACACAAATCCCTGTGTTTTCGGCCACGGCAGAAGGGACACACAGGACCAGCACAGATGGGACTTTGTGCGGCACATAAAACCCTGTGCTGATAGGACTCCTCTGCAGTCATTTGTTTTAAATGCCAGAATGTGCTTCGGGAGCTCTGACATTTGGGGAAAAAAAGCAAGCGGTGACCAGCTCCCCTCTCTTCATTAGCTCCTGTAATTGGCGTTACCGGCAGAAGGAAGAACGGCCGTCGTGCAGGGACCAGACCCCGCCAGCGCTGGGTGACACAAGGTCCATTCGGGATCGGTTCGGTCACTTAGGGGTGCAGCCCCTCACCCCGCTCTCCATCCCCTCCAGCAATCCCCCACTTCTCCCCTGGGAAGCCCTGCCTGTGGCACGCTAAAGCATATATTACAAAACTCCCCAGTCAGCTCTCAGATAATAATACAGGAATGTGCTTTACTGCATTCACCACTGCTTTTGAATACGGCTTTATGCCTAGTAATCAAAGGAGAGGAACCATTTGACGTGCCCCGCACCGCTCCGTTTTAGCTGGTGTCTCAGCAAGCACCTCCTCGCTGCGAAGGGATAACTCATCCTTGGAAGTGGAAGCCAGATCTTCAACCACGTGTTTGCACTAATGGTCCAAGGCGGGCTTCAAACCCAACCACCAGCTAAGAGGGGAGGGACACGTTTCTGGAGGCGTGTGATCCTAAAATATCATCTCCCTTCCTGCTACTAAGTCTACTTGTATCAGAGAAAACATACGGATTAGCCAGAACTTCACGTATGACCTTGAATAGGGGGAACGTCAGCATCTGCTCATGATCCTTCAACCCAAACACTCCCAACAGATGTGGAAATGTCCCGTGTCCCTACCAAATTCATCATGAGCTCTACGAGTGAGGCACAGTCAGACCTGAAAATATTTGCTTGAGAATACCCAGACCTGTGGGACACACTTTATCCCACAAAGTCTTTAGAAGGGCGAGCCGTTAGAGCCCAAATCCCGTGAGCCCAGCACAGCCCCGAGCCCCCGACCGCAGCCCCTCCCCATGCTGGGATGAACGCCTGGGAGAACCGAGCTGGGCATCGATTTTGTGCCACCGGCTGCTGTGACACCTTACATCAAACGCCGGGAAAGAGCAGGGGAAACATAACCGAGTTTTACAGCTCGTGTGGGCACACCGGTGTCGCAGACAAGATGCCATAAACTCGGAGCATAACTCTGGAGGATTTTCTGCTCTTCTAAGCCACAAACCATCTGTTTGCTAGGGTTTGTATAGTGCCTACCAGCACTATTGTATACGCAATCAAAGTCCGGATAAACAATGCCTGCACACACAGAAAAAAGTATATATCTGTGTTCCTAAAGCTTCAAGAAAATCAGCTAAACAAAAAAGTGGTCCTGAGCAAAGCTAAGTCCCCAGGCAGGGGCTGGCTGTTGGGTTTCACCTGCTGTTCTGAGCAAGGTAACGTTTTTCCCCTCATTGCAGAGGAGTTAACGGAGAAGCAAAAAAGTAATTAAGCCATCAGAAGGCACTGCAGACACATAGGATCCCAGGTGTTTGGTTAGGAGGGGATTTCTACAGCATATGTGTAATCCTAGTTAAAAATTCTCACGTTTTCTGTACGAAATCCCAACTCCGCAGAGTTACTGCAGGCACGAGAGGAGGAGGATGGAGAAAAGCAAGGCAGAGCACAGCAAGGAGAGTGTGCTGAATAAGCAAAGCACGAAGCTTTACCCAGAGGCAGGACTTCAGCTACACTCTTTGTCGGATCGCATCCAAGAAATCCCTGGCTTTGACACCAATTTTTCTCTTGCAGAGCTCACCTACGAGCCCCTCCTGGCAGAGGGCTGGGGGAGGCATCACACCAGTGGGTTTTGCAGTTCTGTTTATTCACCAACACAAGCACAAGCTGTCAGTGCAGCAAAAAAGGGCCGCTCGCTCCCACGTGCCTTTGATGAAATATTAACTTTAAGCCACCATCACCGCCCGACAAGCCTCTCCCGATCTGGTCCAGAAGAAAATGATAAAAATCCGCTGGCTGCGAAGGCAGCGACTCGACACAGCTGTGGGATAAAGGCAGACAGCTGAAGGGGCACAGAGGGAGAGGACGGGCAGCTTCAGCCTCTCAAAGCGATGCAAGATAAGGAATAACTCGTTTTGTATCCTACAAGTAATTAAATCGTTCAGTCCTGCTTAACAACGTGGGTATCGGCATTTGGCTTTCAAGCCCTCTCTGTGCCGAGCCTGTCACCAGCCTGCAGTGGCCGTGTCCTGGGGACCCCTGCCCGGGGTGGGACAGGCAGCGGTGGCTGATGGCCTGACGTGGCCACTGCCTCCATCCTGGGGGGACACGGCCCTGGCTGCGCCCTGGGCTGAGCCAGCACCGCTCCGTCCCCTGTCCCTGCAGAACCCCTCGTCACGGCGGGGAAGCGGCCCGAGTTATTTTTACCCATGACAGAGCCCAGGTGGTCACCCCTGTACCCCTCAGTATTTCAGCTCCCCTTTCTACCCCCTCTCAAAGTGGTTTTTTTTTTGTTTTAATTTCCCCCCACTCCCCAAAAATCACAGACTTGAGCTGGATGTAACTCCTCTGCAAATGCAGCAGACTTGATTTCTATCCCTGCCACCACTGCTGCACAAAAAAGCAAGGAGAACCACGGTGCGTACCCCAAAACAGCCCCAGCAGGTCCCAACAGGAGCTTCACAGCCTGACAAGAACTCACCTGGAAAATCACAGGTGGGGGCACACAGATACACACACCAGTGGGCGATGCTCTGCCTCTGGGTGATTTTCAGCCGCCGTGCGTGTAACGGCACAACGTGCCACGGCGCCTGCGGCTCACCTGCCGACCCCGGTGCCGCCTGTCCCATGGGAAGGACGCATGGAAAACCTGCAGATTTCCCTTGAAGGCATATAAAATCGTCTGCTTCACAAGCGGCAAATACAATGTGCTCCCTTGGGGCATAAATACATTTTCCAAACTCTCACGGTTCTGGAGTCATCCTAATTACAAGACTCTCCTGGACTCCACCATCAACAACGAGGCAGCGACCTGGAGTTTACTCAGCACAGTATTATTTAAGACTCAACACTGAGCATTTGGTGCAATAAAGTGCTATTGTAACTCTGATCCGACGTCGTAAGACCAAGATATTTGAGAATGGCAGCAGCTCTATTGCAAGTCTAGTTGGCATTCTGAGCACAGAATCATCACAGAACGGTTTGGGTTGGAAGGGACCTTAAAGACCACCTGGTTCCAACCCCCCTGCCATGGACAGGGACACCTCCCACCAGACCAGGTTGCTCCAAGCCCCGTCCAACCTGGCCTTGAACACTTCCAGGGATGGGGCAGCCACAGCTTCTCTGGGCAACCTGTGCCATTAGAGGGTATAAATATACAGAGGCTATTTGAGCTGAAATTATCATAAAATACTATACATCGCTCAGCAAGCTGATGTCTAGAATACAGTGGAAATCCTGCTAACGGGGAAGACATCAATTTGATTTTTAAGTTTGTTTAAAGCAGTTTTAAAACTAAACAAGTAAACATTTATAACTGAATAAATAGTTTTCAGTTTAGTCAAGGAGCATTCAGTGGATGTTGGCATAAATATTCAGTTATGGAAATTATTTGATTGAAATAGATTTTACATGCCATAAATAAACATTGTCTGCGATGAACACACACTCCCAACAAGTGGCGCGAATTAGAGAGCCACTGATGCCTAATGCCAGTCTTTGAAAATGTTTTATTTAGAAGCACTTCTGCTCAGCACACAGCCAGCTATATCCCATCTGCCTGGGGTTTCCTAGCTGTTCATCTCACCACGTTATTAAACACTCGGAGCAGAAGCACGGCTGCTCGGGCAGCGCGGCGGGTGCTGCACCCCTGTGCCCGGGGGTCTCGTCCAGGCACTGGGATGGGGCAGGTTTAGCAGAAGACTGTGCCAAAGGAGCAAACAAAATTGTAAACCAGGAGCCTGCGATACGTGAGCATCGCTGCGGAGCCAGCTCGTTTGGTGTTGGCCACCTGCAGAAATCAGGGGTGAGAAATTTGTGTGTTTTACCAAAATCCACCGTGGCTTCAGTGCTAGCAGAGCTACAGCTGGATGCAGGCACAGGAGCGATGCTCTCCCCCAAGCAGAGAGCATGGTCCTAGCACTCAGCATAGCTTTTAGCCACATGAAGTGACACGCAGATGTGAGTTAGGCTTTTCTAAAATGTATT
Source organism: Cariama cristata (assembly GCF_000690535.1). Lineage (NCBI taxonomy): Eukaryota > Metazoa > Chordata > Aves > Cariamiformes > Cariamidae > Cariama > Cariama cristata. Next base: position 19,955 of record NW_009626892.1, read on the forward strand.
TATGAATAAACGCCCTCAAGTTCAGGAGTATTTGTGGTGCCAGCCCGGATGGGGATAGCTCTGCACAATCTTGTAAAGAAGCAGATGAGCTCCGCATTAAGTTGGAGAAAGTCAAGGATGACCTGACCAAGGATAAACAGCACTTTCCTGGTTTGGGTATGTTTTTAAGTTGTCTCTTCAAACTGACAGCATGTGCAGGACCAGAGCACGAGCCTGGCGGTGAAGCTGAACCCAAAGCTGGGGAGAGAAGAAAAAAAAAAAAAAAAAAAAACAACACACAACAAACCCAAAACACAAAACCAGAAGGAAAGGAAAGAGCTGGAATTTCAGTCCTGATGTCACACCTGTGACACCGCGACAGTCACACAGGATCCGAGCAGGAGCAAGGAGAGGGGCAAAGCTGTGGGCTGTGCCCCGGTCCTGCTGTCCAGTGCTTGGTGCGATAGCACGGATCCAAAACAGAGATTTCTTAAAAGCAAGCAAGCACAAAGCACTCGCAGGACAAACTCCCCGCATGCTACGGCTCACCAAGAAAAGCCACGTATTTCTGGACACGGCGGCTCACGCACATCATCCTGCAGGACTGTGTCTCGCCCAGGCCCTCACGACAGCAAAACTGTGGGCAGACTGTGCCATCTAGCTTCTACACTCAGACACGGAGTGCTACTCTGGGTTTTCTCGCAAGCACCGCTCAGCCCTACACGCTGAAACCGCGCGTGTCCGGCGATGGCAGAAACCCCCATACCTTTGGAACTGGAAATCTGTACTCTGCCGCAAGCCTCTCCCCGGCACAGACCACGGGGTGGGTGGCTGGAGAGCCTGGGTAAAATGCTGCCTGGAGTCACTCTTGGAGAAAGTCTGGCTGGCATTACACCTGAGCATCACCACCTGCCATCACCGGCGATCTGCCGAGCTGGCGTGGGGTGACCCACTGGTATATCACAGAGGGACACATCCACAGCACCTTCACATGGGCAGTAACTGGACCTCATCCCACGCCTGGACCAGACACCCCTGGCATCTCTCCTGGTTGACCCTGGTGCCACCTGACTGACATCTGGCAGACACGAGAGCCCGGGGCATTCAGAAATTTGGAGCAGCAGCTCCTACCCTGCGCCTGCTCAAAGCAACCACGGCCAAACACCCTGTTTCTCCACAAAACTCCCAGGTCCCTTTCCCTCAGTTCGGGGCTGAGCGATGAACAGCTTTAAGCTCAGCGCACTCTGCTCCGAGCATCGCCTGCAGCTGACACATGTTGGAGCAGCCTCCACGCCGCCCCAGGTGGAGCTTGCTCCTCGCAGGAATTCAGTAGTCAATATTGGGAATATCCACTTCCCTGGATAAGCTGCTGTCCCTGCTTCCACACATCGCAAAGTGTTATCCCAGTTTCACAGCTGGGGAATTGAACCCCACGACAGAGGAACAGCCCGCAGAAGGGCAAGGAGCCAGATCCTGACCCAGGCGATGGGGATCCACCTTGCTGGGTCTGGGACGCACCTCGAGATGCTGCAAGTAGGAAAACAGCCTGAAGGTCACCGCCAGCCTGGTCCCACAAGCCGTCTGCTGCAGTAAACCAGATCTCGGCAAGTCAAAGACCACCTCTGCACACAGCAGGGTCATCGCGAGGCACAGGCTTTCCCAGCACCCGTGCTGCCACAGCTTACCTGAAGGAATTACACTTTTTTCCTATCTGAGGATGTCAGACAGCTTTGTTTTTCTAGCCTAAGGATGAGTTTAAAAGCCGGTGTTTTACCCAAAGCCTTGCAAATTCCTCCCGGAGCCTCTGACAACCGTAGATTTTATCTGGTGCATAATCCAATGCAATTTAGTGTTTTTTCCAACAGTCCAAATCCCCTGTAAACTCTATTTCAGCAATTAGAGGTTCATCTCTTTGAAAGCTAAGGCATCACTATCTTTCACTTGGCTCCAAGTAGGCAGCGTTATTTCCCTACAGGAAAACCTGTATAAGTTGTTCGCTATTAACGCAAAGTCCTGGAAGAGTATGTTGATTTCACCTGTTCTTTAGGGGAATCAGCAGCTCTTTATAAATCATTTTGCTTCCAAGTAAGTTTGAGCTTCACATCTGTGCACCTTCAGAGTCTGTAACCGTCAGCTTTAGGAAGAAACAAAATGCAATTTTCACAATGAGTTCAGGAAATTCAAGGTTTTGGCACCTAGTCTTCATTGTATATTGGGCAATAAATACCTAGTTAAGGCAGCAATAAGGTAAAATGGTATTACGGTTTGTACTACACCACCTTCCCACCAGACTTAAAAGATGGGAGCAATAGAACAGGCAAAAAGCGAGAACATTTAAAGCGTTTACAAAATTACAAGGTGACAATTCAGGTATTTTAATGTGTGTAGAGTAATTCAAAAACATATTTTAGCTTTGTTTTCAAGCAGGAAGCCGCTTTTCAATTGCTATCCCTAGCTATTTGGTACAGAGGGGTTTTTTATTGCTATTGTTTTCCATCACGTAGGTAACACAGATGCTCTGGCACTTAGCTCTCGGGACCAGATCCTCAGGGGCTTTAGAGCAGCACCGCTCACTGCCCTGCAACAGCACCCACATAGGGCAGAGAAAGAAGGCGTCCCAAAGCCTTTTTACCATCAGAGAGGAGCTTTGCTCAGGAAAGAGGGACAGATGTCCATAACTTCCTACCAGACTTGAACGTCTCTTGCAACTCCAAGTGTCCAAATAATTCTGACACCGTTTCCATTTTCAAAGCTCCCAGGCTGGTACCCAGCATGGGGACATCCTCCTGTCACCAACACGGCGGTGGGGACAGGAACACACCAACATCTCCCACTGGGAACTCCCACAAGCACAGCTCTGCACCTCTGATGGGTAGCAGGAGGCAAGTTGAACACAGCTCTGTGCAGAATCCAGCAGCAGGAACTGCAAAGACCCTCCCCTGCCATTTTCATCTTTACTGATTTTGTGTTTCACTGGTATTTTACACGACAGTCAGTTATTAAGAAGTATATGGAGAGTGTGGAGTGAAAATGAGAAGGATCTTTCATAGTAAGAAGAGGCATGACTTGCTGTTTGGACTTACGGTTGGACTATGATCTTAAAAGCTCCTTTCCAATGTAAACAATTCTATTCCATGACTGGTTGTCAGGTTCAGGTGTCAGCAATCACAGCGACCCACCATCTTTAACACAAACCCTTGGTGCAAGTCATCCAATTTCTCCCCCGTGTCAAGGTGCTGCCCGAGAGCATGGCTCAGCACGCAGATTCTCTGGACAGGGCCAGGTTATGAACACACACGCAACCGCTCCCCGTGCGGGCAGAGGCACTGCACAAATGCAGCGTGCGGCTCACACCCTCCTTTTTGCGCCACAGCTCCCCATTCTCTGCTGGGGAGTGGGAGCAGCCAGCAGCAAAGCTGTCTTGTTTACTCTCTTCCTTGAAGAAGAAATCTTTCTGATTGTAGCAGGGGTTAAAATAATGCTTAAGAGCAAAAGACTTGCTCTTCCCCAGTGAGAGTCCCCCTAACGTAAGAAATTCAGTAATTGGTTAGAAAGGCAATTAGTGCTTTCTGATTTTTCAGAATCCCGCTGAAGGCAAACAAACACACACCATATTATTTACCTCTCTGCATACAGCATCAGAAACTGGGGGAAAAAAAAAACCAATACGAACCACCAGAGAAACTAAATCTTCTTATTATTTATTTAGTGTAGAAGCTCACCTTTACACTGAAGCATTTCTAGATAGGAACTAGGGATTTAACCATTTCTCATTCAAAGAATGAGAGGCCCAACAACATCCTCCAGCTGCAGCAAAGCTGATCCCTCCCTAGTCCAGCACCAAGCCTGGATCAGCACCAGCCAGATCTCCCCAAGTGATCCCAAATCCGCATCCCTGCATGCCACACAGGGCTGCCTTTGGTCACAGGAGCAGCCAAAAAGCAACCTCCTGATTGTTATCATCCTCCCAAGGCTACAGCAGGCACGTCACAGCTGGTCAGCACTTCCACGCCCAACAGCCTGCATGGCATTTGGAGAACTGGTGCATTGTTCAAACTTAGAAACCCTTGCAGAAATCTGCTCAGTCCAATGTCATTGCCTCAAGGCAAAGGGAAGATGGAAATCCTCTGAGCAAGACAGCCTCATAGAGTTGCCTCTTCATTTTTGTATCAGATTTTATTAATTTATCTTATTTAATATCCCAGGATTAGCTGTTCTTTTCCCTGTGGCCAGGTGCAGGTTTAACCCCCTTGGCAGCAGCTCTTAGGGCAATAGTACATTTCCCCCCGCAGATGTAGGCATTAACCCAGCCAGCTGCTTTAACTCACATTTGCACATTTGCTTTGTGTCACTTAGCAAGTATTTTTGCAAGTTTCATTAAAGTAGTTTCAGATAATTCCTAAACCATTGTTGCCAACTGACTGACCACAGCGGCACACAGCTCAGCACAAGTTTATCCGGCCAGCTGGGAAAAAAGCAGCTCGCTGAGCTCCGTGCTGCTGCTGCCGCCAAGCTGCAGCATTTTCCCCACAGCTCTTCAGCTTTTGCTGTAAATACACCTCAAATCCCTGCTCAGCTGCTGCACATCCCCAGAAATTCCTCAGGGGAAGTTTGACATTAAAGCTTACTGAAGGTCAAAAGCTGTGATGTCAGGCATGCCTGCCCGCTCCTGGTAGCTCAGTGCTCAGCTCACACCCAGAAGATCCGTTACATCTCTGCTTCCGTCACCACAGAAACCAGAACAGGCTCCGTAACAGGCAGGTGTGGCTGTGCTTCAGCTTAGTGCGGTACTCGGAAACAACAGAGTACAATGCTCTTCCCCTCAGAAGGAAGGCCTTACCCCACACAGAACACTCCAGCCACCAGGTCAGCGCCTGGGTTTGTTCCCATTCCCTCCTCACCACCCATCTTGCTCACTTTAATAACCAAGGAGACAAAAAAAAGGCTATTAGAGATTCCCAAACTAGACGCAGAGCACTCAGCTAGAAGTTACCGGCCTATTTGCCATTTCAGGCACCATCAAAAAATTCATCTAGTCATCTCACACAGAGCACTGCAGCCTTAGCAGAGATGCTCGAAAACCAGCCTGAACAGCAGGACAGTACCCTGACATTTTTAAGCCCCTTAGAGGGAACTGGAAAGCCTAACTCCAGGCCTTTGGCACACCTGACAAGTATTTCTTTGCCCAGCTCTCTTCAGTTTGATCATACCACAATCTTTTAAGTGGCTGGAGGCCTCAGAAAATGCCAGAGGAAGTGGAAAGGGTGTGCGACTCCAGCCATATTAATTCACCTCCTTCAGAAGAACGGAGAAGGTTCAGATTGCACAGCACATCACACATGGGCTCCAGCAGACATCTGCCCTGTCCAAAGGCTGCCACTGGCTCAGGATGCTCTTACCTTGTCTTGTTTTGGTATCAATTGTAACTTTCCCCACAGCTTCCCACACTCTGAAGCACCAGAGCGCCTAACAAGCGAGGAAGGCTTGAGCACAAGTTTTGTCGTACAGCTCTGCCCCACAGACACGTGGCAACATTACCGTTTTCTACATTAGTGAGAGCAGAGTTTGTCAGTATTTAACCCAATCAAGTCTGGCATTACAGACAGCTGCACTCCAGCACACTGCCAGGCCATTCACCTAGCATTCATTTTAAGAGCATTCTACTCCTCTGCTTGCAAACCTGAAGGCTCAGGGCCATCGTACAAGTATCAGCACTCTTGAGACCACCTGGTTTTGCACGGGAAAGCTGAGGACAGCAGGGTAGGCCCATTTAGGCGTATCCCCACTGCAGCATCCACCCGTCCAGGAAGACCCCTGCAAGGGACTGGAAGCCCCCTAGCCATCACAACCTTTACAAAAGGCAAATACGCTCACATGAGTCGGGTAGGGAGACTATTTATTGAGTAGGGCTGCGCCGAGATGCTGCAGATGTGTCAGGGAGGCCCAGGGAAGCCCCGGGAGATTCTGGCGGCAACCTCATCCTCCCGGCGCTCAATCCAGCTGCAAGAGAGCGAAAAAAAGCGAAATGAGTCAATGGGGAACGGCACAGCCACCCCTCCCGCACAGCGCCGGCATTTACCTTGATAAAGCCGATGTCCTTGGCGTACTGGCGGAAGCACTGCCGGCACATATTGAGGCCGTACTTGCGAATGAGGCCGTGGCGGTTGGAGCACACGCGGCTGTGAGAGAAGAAGAGAGCAAGGCCGGTCAGCGGGGGTAATGAGGAAAGGAGAGAGAGAGAGTGAGGCGGCTGCCACGGCCCAAGGGCCACCCGGACAGCCCCCGGGACGCGCACTGACCAGGAGCGGGAGCCCTGGCCGAACTTCCTGGGGTGGCTCCAGTAGAGCTGCTGGTGCCCCATGCTGCCCGCTGCGCGCCCAGACGCGAAAGGAAAATGGCGGCCCACGCATGCGCTAATCAACCCTGCCCCGCGTCCCAGCATGCATCGCGCCCGGCACGGCGCAGGCGCGGAGAGGAAGAGGGAGGCGCCTGCGCACAACGACCCCGCTCC
>NW_009626893.1:0-6781 GCF_000690535.1 Cariama cristata
GGTTTCTCCCCGGGCGTTAGGCAGTCTCCCGATGGACACCCCGGTGGTGAGCTCTTCAGCTCTTCGGCCCACGCGGAACCGTGGAAAGACGTCCTGCTTGACAGATTGAGAATGTAACGAGTTCTGCCTAACGTACGGCAGCAGCTCTCTTTCAAAAGAAGACAACTTTTCTTACGTGGAAAGTATACAGCAATTCTGCAATACAGAAATCGTGATAGTTACCAGCCAAAGAGGTTGGTTTTCTTTAATACAGTGTCTGGTTTTTATCACAGCTATGACATTAGCACCCCACAATCTACTTGCATCCTCTTGGCTCTACAAATAGAGCTCTGCAGATGTTTGCTATTATCCACAATTTAGAAACTATTTCACCAAAGGAAAAAACCCTGGGAATTAATCACCCTTTTTGTCAAAGGTCCTTGAAGAAGCAAAAATGTCAGAATTCTTGCAAACAAATAAAAATTTGCTTGCATGTCCATCTAAAACAATATAACAGTGTTCTTATTAAACAAAAATTAATCTATTTTTCTTTTTTTTTTTTTTCACCATGCAATTGTATTACAGCCCATTCCACAGTATGTCTTTAAACCCCCTCCATTAGAAAGAGCAGAAAGTACGTACTTAGGTATGGGCTGATACGTGGACATGTGCAGACCAAGAGTAACAAATTAACCTATGCAAATTCAAGAGGGGTGGTGGTCATCATACGCATAGCAACACATAAACCTGCATAAACTAAGTGGGATTATTCTTGTGTGGTTAATGAGATCTACAGGTACCAAAATTACAGTGGTCAGCATTAAGAAGTTATTTTATTCACATTTAATCTGATATGGCACCTTAACCTGAAATTGCAAAATGATTTTCTGTTTTAACTGTAGAAAATTTTAACCGTGGAGTTGCCAAAGAAAGAATAAGGAAGCTACAGAACAACTATAATTATGTTTTGTCCCAATTCCTCCTGCAGATGTTATGCAGTGTCTCGTTGACAAAATGTTTTCCACATATGGGAAATATTGCCTACTGAGGGGCAAAATCAGATTTTTCACAGTATCAGGATAACAACTTGTAGTAAACCATTTAAATAAAAAAAATTTGATTTTTTTTTCTTTTTTTGCTTTTGTTTACAATTGTTTCCTTCAAAATATTTCAGTCCATTCATCCTTTACATAACTGGAAAATTATATCTATGCAATTTCTAGTCTGCATTCAGAGCACACAGTTAATTGTGAATAGTAACTGACTGCTTTGGCTGGTAGGATCAAACAAAATTAAAATCCAAGTTCTAATACAAATGCTTGTTTATTGCATTTTATGTCAATAGCTGTGATATTTATGTAGATTTGCTTACTGATGACTAATTAAGAAAATTAAATTTGGCACATAAAATAATTCAAAATTGGTATATTTTAAGCAAATTGATTAAAAATGAAAACGAATAGCATCTCATTATTCACCCTATAGTGAATACGATATTTAACAATTGAATAGTTAGAAAATTCTACTAGCTACTGAGCTACTGAAACTATCTCCTTGATTGCACGGGCGTAAGTCATTTCTTCAGATGAAGATTACATAAAATAACATTATTATTAGCTGGACTCCTCACAAGCAAAATGTGCGTGTTACAGGGTAGGTGCAATAAGAATGAAGTCATAGTCACATATAGCAAAAGGCAGTATTTCAAACTAGAAAGTGTAGTCCTTATACTGCAAATGAATTTATCACTAATTTTGAGATACAGTATAGGCAAGTTCTAAACGTATGCTGTGACTATTTTCAAGGCAGTGTGGTTATCACAGGAGAAAAGACCTTTGGCATCATTTTTGTAGACTTCTCCCGTTCATGTGAGACACCGCTGGTTCATTTGTGTTTATCTTTCCTTGAGCAATGCAGTATGCTTCCCAAACACGGAGCTGAAGGGCTACTTGTTAGAATTAGTGGTTTTGCACTCCAGGCACTAGTTTTGGCTTTTGACATGGTTTTATTACAGGATTCCAGGTTGTCTCTTACAGTTGTAGTGCATAGACACCTCACTTCCTTTTTTTTTGTGTGTGTGTCTCAGCTTCCCCACCTCCAAACAGCAAAATCCTTTAAGATTTTCTGAGAATTTTGGTTTCTAGAAGCTACATATTGTTACTTATAGGGGAACAAGGAGCGGGGGGAAGCAAGAAACTTGAAGATCTGAAATATTCTCTGCATCTAAAGAATCAGGTTAACATGTAAACTTTATTTTATCATCAGAGGGCAGCTATGTTTTGATTAATGAAACCATTATACAGAGGTCCTAAAAAAGGATGGTCTGCAGCATGTTCAGACAGAGCACTCCTCTTCTGCAAAGGCCATGTGTCAGGTGGCTAGAACATGATTTAGCCCAGAAGGAATTCTTAGTCCCTTGATGGCACTAGTCACGGTAACCCTCTCCATCTACCTGATTTGTCCCTAGGCCACAACTGGAATCTTTATGTAACCTGTCATTCACCAAATCTCCTGTATTTGCTTCTCGACCTCAAGATCAGCAGTTACAGATCCACTCAGGTGTGACAGGTGAGGGACACTCCAGACACAAGGCACTGCCCATGGAGGCAGCCAGCAGACACAGCCCTTGGCACAGAAGGGCGGACAGAAAGGGAGAGATGTGTCTGCAGGGGCAGATGGGCTCCTTGCCTGCCTGCTCATCTCATGACCCAGCAAAGGAGCTGCAGGAGGAGGTCACCAGGCTGTGCAGCATCAGAGACGATGAGAAATACTTTGGTGTAAGGGCACATGGAAGGGGAAAGCACCTGCTTCATTAAGGTCATCATCTGATCAAGGACCTTTTCAATGCACTGACCATCCTACACTCAATAATGAGTAAAGGGGGAAACCATAAACAAGAACCCACAGAGACACAAACCCGGTCACAAGCAAAGGATAACAGGGACAATGCCAAGGACCAGGAGCCTCCAGTTGCTAATTGATGGGCCATCCAGAAACTGTAGGCACAGCTTTGGAAATGGCCAACCTGGACCTTGTAACTGGTAAGAAGTAGGAAACAAGAGGAACATGAGGATTTGGGATATTTGAGGACAGCCTGTGGGACCACGCAGAACTTTTGAACGAATGTTTAGGGGAAGATGACTGGGGAGGAACAAAGTGGGAAACAGACAAAAAAGGCTATAAAAAGGACCAGCCACCTGTGAAACATGACCGGCCAGTGCACTTGTTTGACTAAGCCCTGCGCCTGATCGCCGCAGTCTGTCTTACCCTTTCATTAAATTCTTTCTTAACTATCTTTCCGTGGAATCTCACTCTCGATCTCATGCCTGTGAGTGCCTGTCGCGGTTTAGCCCCAGCCAGCAACTCAGCCCCACCCAGCTGCTCGCTGACTCCCCCCTGATGGGCTGGGGGAGAGAATCAGAAAAGTGAGAAAACTCATGGGTTGAGATAAAGGCAATTTAATAGGTAAAGCAAAAGCTGTGCACGTAAGCAAAGCAAAGCAAGGAATTCATTCCCCACTGCCCATGGGCAGGCCGGTGTTCAGCCATCTCCAGGTACGCAGGGCTCCATCACCCGTAACGGTGACTGGGGAAGACAAACGCCATCGCTCTCAACGTTCCCCTCTTCCTTCTCCTTCCTGCAGCTGTATATGCTGAGCATGACGTCATACGGTATGAGATATCCCTTGGGTCATTGGGGTCAGCTGTCCCGGCTGTGCCCCCTCCCAACTCCTTGTGCCCCCCCAGCCTCCTCGCTGGTGGGGTGGGGTGAGGAACAGAAAAAGCCTTGGCTCTGGGTAAGCCCTGCTCAGCAACAATGAAAACATCCCTGTGCTGTCAACACCATTTCCAGCACAAATCCAAAACACAGCCCCATACCAGCTGCTAAGAAGAAAATTAACTCTGTCCCAGTCAAAATCAGCACAGGGCTGTAAGGGCTACGTGGCAGCTACAGCTGAGAGAGGTGTCAGTGGGTTTGTTGCCAGCTACTGGAGCAGGCGAGGGTCTTATCACCCGTAGCTGGAGGGGGGCTATGGCTCTTGGGAGCATCTCTATGGATCCCACAGACGCTGTGCCTGGTGTGGCAGCTACTGGAAGGACCAGTGAGTGCAGATAGGGCCAGCAACTGGAGTCAGACTGAGGGTGCAGGCACCCCTGGCCAGTGGTGTCAGCAGCTGGAGTGAATGGGGGTCTCCACTCCAGCCACTGCGATGGGACTGGTGGGTGTCCCAGCTGCAGCTACTGGGGGGACTGGGGTGAGCAAGGCGAGTGAGAGGCGCAGCGACAGCAGCTGGAGCAGGACGATGGGTCACAGTCCATGTGCCTGGTGCCGGCTGCTGGGGGTGATGGGAGTGTTTGCAACTTCCCCAAACCTGGTGTGCGTGGGAGTGTGCATGCGTAATTCACTAGCAAACTTTAAGCTGGAGCAGACAGCGAGTAGGAGGCCTTGGGTCTGGGCACAGGGTCTGTGCTGGTATGTTGGGGGGGCGCCCAGGAATGTGGGGTGCAAGATCCCTCTGTGAGTGCATGCATGTTTGCTAGTGAGCACAGAGCTGGACCATCCAGCGAGCACAAGACCTGTGGAGCAGGTAAGAGGACCCGGGATCCAGACAGTGGTATCGGACAGACAGAGGGGCTGCGCTGATACTTAAGGGATCTATGACTGTATATGTGCTTCCAAATCTAGAGTGGTGTCTGCTTTCATTAATGAACCGCTATCTCTACCAGCCAAAGAGGAGGAAGGAGACTTGCCCATCTATACTTACGTTTTATGCGAGCCCTGTATGTAGGTGCTGTTGAAGGCAGCACCTTTCTTGTGGCAGCCTGTGTAGGCAGCCATGTCAGCGTCCTTCGCATATCCGTGTGTGTCTCTGGGATATGCATTCAGCTTTGGTTGAACATGCAAACAAGGAAAGCAGCAGCCACCTCCATCGCCCGGGGATGGAGATCTGTCTGGGCTCACTGGGCTGGGCTGCGGTGGCCAGGCAGAAGGAACCCCTGTGCCCGGAGATGATGAAGGTGATGGTCACTTATAACATCCTTTAACAGTTGGATCTTCTCCAAGACCCTGAAGCTTCAAAAGTCCGAACCTCCAACAGTAATGAAGAGGGTGCAGGCTGAGTCTGTGCTTATCGGGTGTGAAAACGGAGCCTCCCGTGAAGGTGAAGGCTGGAAGCTGGTGTGTTCTGGCACTCAGAGGATGGATCCTGCTCTACCTCCAGATCTGTAACTTCTTGACATGCAAGTGTCATTGCTTACATGACACTACCCAACCAGGTAGTCATCAAGATGACCGAGAAAAGCTATGTAACACTGTCTATCAGCAAGGAGCCGTTGCTTTAGTAACTCTATTATATCAAATATTGACATAACTGAAAAGTCTGGAATGGGAAGGATAACTCTGCTCACTAGTGCTTAAGAAACAAAGAAACTTTTTCTTTTAAACTGATAAAACCTAATGGAAAAGTCTATTCTAGTTTAACTTTACATCTGGTGTGGGTTCAGAGCGTATGAGACATGCAAGTCATTCACTCCATACCATTGGGAGCCGTTCCCTTACTAAATGAGTGACAATAATGGAAGCTTGCGCTCAGATCCTGGATTCTGCACAGTTCCATCAAGTTAAAGAAGAACTTCTTGACAAATGAGTTGATGTAAATTCCAAAAGCATTATTTTTTTGGCTGAGACTGTCTTTCTCTGTTAAAGAAAAACAAAATTAGCAAATACAGGCACTCAGTTTTCTAGGCCAGGTCTAAAAATCGTCAAGATGTACAAGTAATCCGTTTTTTAATTACTCTGAATCAGTTCCTTAAGAATTCAGTTATAACTTTGTCCGTATATCATTTCAACTTTTTGCCTGTCTACTGACTCAAACTACAAGCTTCCTATTTGCCAGGTAACATCTGTCACACAGCAAGAAGACTTCTAAATTTATCTGACCACGCTACTACTAATGTGTTTTGAGGTAATTTACACCAGCAGCTACATTAACTAACATTAATTCAAAGCATATTTTCTTTTGCTTTCTTGTTCTTTCCTCCTGTATGCTGAATATTTTTGCTAGAAAATGATGTGGCTAAGTTGGGGAGAAAATACTGTCGAATAACTCGTTACATTTCCTCTGGATCTCCCAAAAATACCGTGAATCTGTTCTGGTTCCTATAGCCAGAGTGATGGACAAGTTTTCTGGCAGCCAGCGGAAGAGTGAAAATTAAAGTATAATAAAGCTAAATACAAATCTTGCATAGGACAGCTCCCTAGTGCTTCACACATTTCTTTTGCATGAATTATTCTCTTGGAGTTTCAAACTATATCAAATCAGTGCTGCAACATACAGAAAATCACTGCACTAAGTGTAACAGAAATTCAGAGGTGAGAACCACTCCTCAAGTGAAATGCAATTGTAAGCATTGCAAAAAATCACTTCAAAGTGTCTGTAAACTTTTCTTAAAAAAAAAAAAAAAAAGACTGCATTAATTAGCCCTTAAAGACTGTTAAATGACATCATGGACACAGGTCTGATAACTGCCAAATGAAAAAAACAAAACAAAGCAAAACAACCCACAAAGACAATTTCCAATAAAAATAACTGTGATGCCAATTTTGTTTCACTAAGGTAAAAGCCGTAAAACCACATTGTAAGTTTGGATAAGAATGTTCCTATGTTACTTGTATTCCTTGAAGTGAACAGCATTCATTTTAGCTGCAAAAAATCAGTTTGACTCTCACCCATCCCCACCCTAAGTAAAATACAGCTACCTAGCATTTAAAACTGACTTTACAGTACATGCTCACGTGGAAA
>NW_009626893.1:6809-12354 GCF_000690535.1 Cariama cristata
AAACCTAGCTGCTGCTTAAGAAGGCCGCGGCTGGATGACCGCGTCTGTCCACCTGCTGGTAGCCGCTTATGGCCATGCCCAGGGGCATTATGAGGAGGTGGTGATGCTGCTGGAGCTGCGCAAACCGGTCCCTGCAGTGGGTGGGTGTCAAGAGCTGCTGAGGCAGGATGGCTACAGGGAGGGCAACTGGAAGAAGCTGCTGTAACGCCAGGATTGGATTGACTCCGTCCGTCCTTCTGACAGTCTGGGTGTGCTGGCAGAAGAGATCTAACATTAGTATCCTCTGTAATTACCTATTATGCTGTGTAATTTACCTGTAATTGCCTATTATTTATAAAATGCCATGCACAGAGTGTTATTAAAACTTTTCTATGGTAGCGTAGTCCTGTTCTCGTCAGTGTTTCTGGCGTAGAAAGCACTTCCTTTATGTACTAACAAGTCGATCTGGACATTAAACTGGTTCTGACACAACTTTTTGGTCATCATTTGAATCTCTTAAAACAGACAAATCAGAAACAAAACACACAAATTGAATGCTCAAAACAGGAAAATCAAATACTGATTATTCTAACATTAAATTTTGGAAGAAATATATTTTTATTTCACTTAGCCTGTAATATGTCCAAATCTCTCCTCCATATAGCTCTGATAGGGAAGATAAAAGAAAAATACCCACGATCAATCAGGGGAATCAATATCCAGTAAGTACTGGATAATATGTAAATTTTCTCAATTTAATTTTCAGATGATGTAGTACCATAGTGTAGGAGGTTCTAAATATGAGTGATATATTACAAATGATAAAGCAAACTTTAAAGGAAACGCTGACAAAAAAAGGAAAATGTTATTTTCACAAATAGACCCAAAGACCACCAGGGGTCTCTGTAGTAAAAGGAATGTAAAAATGTAATTTTTAAAAAAAAAATTCAATCTTCAACCCACAACGCGCCCCCCCCCCACCCCCAAGGATCAGTTCAAGCTGTTCTAAAAACTAAAGATGTATGGAAAGGTGAAATGTTAATACAAGCTCAGCCAAATCCTGCTGCCAGTGTCAACAGTATTAATGCCATCACAAATCTGTTTTTAATTGAGATTCTACTTCATGTTGCGCCTTGCAAAAACTGCAAGCATTCTCACACGAAGCATGTAAAAAAATGCCAAAAGTGTACCAGAATATGTGCAATTATCTGTTCTTCTAATCAGACACGAAATTATTTCACTAGAAGCTTAGCACTACTTTGAATTTAACTATGATTAACGACAACCCTATTACCGGTTTAGTTCATCTAATGAAACCGATTTCAGCGGTATCTATAGGAAGGTCCTGACCCCGTTGAAGCGGTACAAACCCACTCTCATAGATGCAGCCACTATGGGAAGACACTACGTATCGGTACAGCTTAGTCCTGTGACAGAAGGAAAATAAACTAATATAAACTATTTATAGCAGCATAACTTTGCACATTGTCTATTACAAAATTCAATACTAAATGACACAGTTACTGACATTCTTGTCTGTAATAGCACTCGTATTACACATGAAGACAAACATTTCTGTAGCTGGCATGTAGTTACAAGAGTGCATAGATGTCTTTTGTAAAAAATAACACCACAAGAAGCTTTTGTTCATTAATGTGCATGTATCACTTTCAAATTACAGTAGACATCCTCCCTTCCCCTTCATTGCTACAGTCTCTGTGGTTTATGTGAAAAGCTACTTGAGTAGTATTTAGTTAGATTTTTGGTTTGCTTAACATTTCTTTGTTCTTAACAACAGTTCTTAATTGCGAGCACTGTAATCTTAACTGTTTGATAAAAGGTAAATACCAAGGAGATGAATATCATCAAAGTACAGAACTTTTGTACCTTACTAAGCAATAAGAAACATATTTTTCTATACTTTCAAGAAGAAATCTCTTTTAATTTTGAAATTGCTAAGTTAATTCTGAGACTACTTCTCCTAAAATTAAAATACATATTTTTCCACCCATTCTCAGATTTCACGTAACAACATGGTAAACATGGATAGCTGGAAAATATTTTGTATAAAATCTTTGTGTAAATGTTCAGAAATAGCATTTTGTAAACTTCATTTTGATGTTTACACATTTCATGTTCTATAACAGCAAATATATTTAGTAAATAATATACAATGAAGTCAAAATATGCAGTAAAATGTATATAAAAGAAGTAGTAAAATACACCCAAAAATAGCAGCATCATCGAGAGATACTACTGGTGGCAAAATTAGAAGGCATGTGATTTCTTGGTTTGCCTTCTTCATTAGACAGAACCCGTTCTCTCTTCAGCATCTCAGCTTCTTAGCTTTTCATAACTTGTAACTTCTTCCCTCCTTATCATAAGCTCTTGACGTAGGTTGCATTAATCATCTCACCACCACACCTTGCTCCAAAACTTTGTCCATCTCAGAATACTCTTCCATCTTCTTCTATGCCTCTTTTTTTTGTTCAAACTCTCATTTTGCCTTCTTTCCTCTTCCCCCCACCCCTTGTCTTTCTTCTTTTCTTTCTTTCTTTCCACTCTTGCATCCCCTCTCTACACTTTTAGTCTGATCCTTCCTTACGACCTTCCATGCCTGGCTGGGCAGCGTTGGGAAGTCTCCTTCAGCATGGTGTCACAGATACACTGTTCACCATGTAATAATAATAACAATGTGCACAAAGAATTTTAATATCTAAGTATTTTATTTACGCCTATGTGTATTGAAACTGACCTCGGTATTCTGTTTACAATGTTAACGAATCTTAGCCAGGAAATGATCTGAAGGAGATTAGTTCTGTGAAGGCAAAATTCCACACATTCCAGTACAAATAAGGCCATATTGTATAATGTAGGCAGAGTTACAGGGAAGTCCTTTTCCCTGCCCTTCACAGAGGGCAAGAAGAGCAGACATCCTGCACAAACCGACTGAAAGTCTTGCAACAGCAAAAAGCCTTGAGCAGCAGCCTTCAGCAGGCCAAGAAGCAAAGCCTGTATCTTGTCCTTGTTGAACCACCCCCTCTATCAGGTTCAAAAAAAAGAACTACCTGGGACAGCAGGACCATCACACCTTCCTACACAACGTGGATTGGAAGGAGCCTTTGCAACCTTACACGTGAACTTGTCTGTTCAATTTCCAGCGTTTCACTGATTGCTGATCTCCCTATAATTCCCGTTTCTTCCTGCAGTACCTCCCGGGATTTCAACAGTATTCTCCCTGCTTCTTGCTTCTTCTTCTCTGTCTTCTTTTTTCATACCTCCTGCTCAGTTCATTTATCAAAGTCATCTCTTTTCTTCTCTAATTATCTTTCTTACACTAAACTCCAGTGAGTTTAGTAATCTACTAACAGTAATCTATTAATCTTGTATTTTTTTCAAATGAAGTGTTCATAGTCGAAATAATATAAACAAAAAAATCCCTTGAGATTTCTCTAGACGTCATCTATCATTATCCTATTTATTTCTTTTGCCTGTCACATGCTTTTCCCACAATACCGTTTTACTTGGCTTCAGTGCAAGAATTATCTTTTATATGCGTATTGCATTTTAGGCAGTAAAGCTGCACTATAAATTGTATAAATAAATATAGCATAGTGTTGTGTATGTGGGTGTACATAAATTCAGTTACAAAGAACTAAATATACAGTGAGTCCTTCAATTTCAAAATAATATTGTTCAAGAATAGCGTACAGGTTTGCAGAAGATGACTTTGGCTTGCAAAATGCAAAAGTTAGAACAACTATATTTCATTATTTGCCAAGAGAATAAACTTCAAAGCTGACACACAGGACTTAAAGGATGTGCAAATAGCTTTATTCAAATCTACACAAAACTACATAAAATGTTTCTTTCACTTTAAAAGTTATTTAGAGCCAGCTGTGAACTGTCTGAGTAAGAGAACAGGATTATACTAACATAACAGTTACTTGGCTATTCCCATTTTCTCCCGTATGGATTTTCCACTAAAGGGTTGATGGGGTAAATTGTTTTCATTGTCTCAGTCTAGACAGCAGCTAGATTAGGATCAAAACAGCTGCCAGCTCTCATTCGGTCAGGCATACAGACACCACTTAGCTAACTGTGGTACACAGAAAGTGAAATGCTGTGGAAAAGAAATTCTCTGTATGCAGTGAATAATTCTCATAGTCGATCCAACATAGATGTTAGCAACTTACTAGTTCTCCCATTGGTGGGTGATTAAAAAAAAAAAGTTAAATAGTCTTATCAAGATGTGTAATGATGCAAAATCTTTCAGTTAAACGTGAGTAAGAAAAAGATAAGTCTACCACAGGCCAGAGTCAGATAGTTTTGAATTCTAATGTGAGCTACGGCATACACTCTCAGGTCTTGACCTGTTTCTCAGCCAATAAACCTATGATATGGTCGTTGGCTTTTCCAAAGGGCTGGACAACTCTGGGAATCATTTGATGAATCCAACATGCTATAACCAGAAAGCATTAAGTGAAGGGGAGGTCCTTGCTAGGTATCACCTAGCGAGGAAGGTAATGAATAGCCCGTTCATTTTTATCGCTAGAGAACGAGAACATTTGTCTACATACGTGTAGCTATAGACACGCACGTACACACACACACACAGAGCAGCCCAAAAGTGAGGCAACTGCAATGTTTGCTGCTTGTAGACACTATCATTAGAAGAAGAGACTTGAACGCTGAAGTCAGGGGAACTGAATTGTCACTGGAAAGCATCTGTCCTTCTCCAACAAAGACTTCAAACATTCGCATGTACAGCTGAGGAAAGTAACTCTGGTATAGAGCAGAAAGGCTTATGTAAGAACTTATACTGAAGGAATCAAAATTGAAAGGGAACAGATCACGGAATCACAGAACGGTAGAGGCTGGAAGGCATCTCTGGAGGTCTTCTTGTCCTACCCCCCTGCACAAGCAGGGTCACCTACAGCTGGTTGCTCAGGACCACATCCAGGTGACTTCTGAGTATCTCCAAGGTGGGAGACTGGTGGGCAGTGCTTGGTCACCCTCACTGTGAAAAAACTGTTTCCTGATGCTCAGAGGGAGCCTCCTGTTTCAGGTTGTGCCCCCGGCCTCTGGTCCTGTCCTTGGGCACCACTGGAAAGAGCCTGGCTCCGTCCTCTTTGCACCCTCCCTTCAGGTGCTTGCACACATTAATAAGACCCCCCTGAGCCTTCTCTTCTCCAGGCTTGCTTTATCTGAGCTTTAAAAAAGTTTCTCAGCTGGATTACTTGCCCTTCCAGGACCTGCAGATCTGCACTGAAAGACAGACAAGCTGGTTGAAGATAGGAAAGGCTGTAACTGGTTTGAAAGAACGAGGAAAGCTGAAGAGAACGATGCGGACATGAAGCAGCAGGGAGCAAGCCCATGTTTTTCATAAGCGTGCTGAAGGAGGGCTACTGACACAGCACTGCCGGGAAGTGGAACGGGATGAGGGCTACCCATGGAAGACAGCCGGCAACATAACAGATGGTACACGTTTTTCTGCTGAAACTCACTTTCTAAGGAATCAGAGTATTCATTTTACTGAATGAGAGAGCCTGGCGGGCCCCAACTC
>NW_009626894.1:0-1760 GCF_000690535.1 Cariama cristata
CGGTCCCGTCCACTCAGCGCCCCGCCGCCATCTTCCTCCGCCGGCACCGACGACGGTAGCGATGCGCCTGCGCGAGCGCCTCTAGGGAACTCTGGGACGGTGGAGGACAGGCGCCGGCCCCGCCCCGGTCCGCGATGCAAAGTACGAGTCAGCGCAAGGGCTGCGCCGCGAACGCCGGAGCCGGGGCCCGCCGGCCGCCTCCCGCCCCCAGAGTGCTTTGCGCGTATTTGCATACAGCAGGGGCGTGCGCGGCAGGATTTGCCCCCCTGCCTGCCGCGCCCCCGTACAGCCTCGGCACGGCGGCACGGCTGGAAATAGTGTACGTAGTCTGCTCAAACCGTTAGCGTCTGCTGTTCAGCCAGGAGGGCTCACCCTAACCGGAGAGAGCCTAGATCTCTAGGCTACAAATAGCCGAGACGAGGCACTCACGTTTGTGCTCGCTTCGGCAGCACATATACTAAAATTGGAACGATACAGAGAAGATTAGCATGGCCCCTGCGCAAGGATGACACGCAAATTCGTGAAGCGTTCCATATTTTTTTTATTTTCCCCCTCCCCAGGCACCCAGCCAGGTCCTGAGACTCCTGCAGACAGGAGCAGAATGACAGGGACTGCCTCTAGTCAGTGTCGAATTCGTTTCATACTCCTGCCTCGCTGAAGTGCCCACTGACGTGGAAGGCACAAGGATGGGAACTGAGTTCCGAGTACCCATGTCACGACATCTTACCTGGCTCAGACTCCTCCCTGCATTGCATGGGGCTTGTTCTCCTCAAGCTGAGATCCGGAGGCTCAGGATTATACACAGAAGCTGGATCCAGAAGATTTCTTTAGCACATGCACCAACTGTAATACTACTTATCAAATTTACTATGGTTGCTGGAGAGAAATGACTCACACAATCTGTCATGAGCTTTTTGGCCCTCCAGGGACTTGCCTCAGGACTCAAATTACAGCATTGCCACTGGCCAGTACCTTTTTGTATTTTCTCAAGTTTTGTTTCCCATATTTCATCTGCTCTCCTCATTATCTCTCGTTTTCTCTGGTATAGTGTGGGTCCTGGCATTGAAAAGGCTCTCCTGATCATTGCCTCTCACACATTGAAACTCCTTCTATCATTACAGCCTGTTGCTGGATTCAGTTCTGACTCAGCTCACGTTGTCAGTGCGAAAAACTCTGTCACTCCCCAGGTCAACGTTGCACACATGCTCCGTTTTATTTCTCGTAGTACTTTTTGTAAATAATTGAAGGCCTCTTCCATCTGCCTCATTGAGTGAATTCGGCCCCAGAGCAGGAACATACACCCCTATTGCTGAATTATCTTGCCAGATCGGTTTATTTCTTATATCACACCTGCAAAATTCACATCAGTCATCTCTGCCCTGTCCGCTGCGGCATCTCTGCTGTTCCCTCTCTGATCCGGCTCCCTTTGGAGTGAGGAGCCTCGTTAGAGGGATCCGTTTCGCGGACGGACACCGCTGCCCATCGAGCACAAAGAAGTCCCGGCCCTGAGGGAGCGCCTCAGCCTCCTCAGGCGCACAGCAACTCCCGCCTCAGGCGGCGGGCGCGGCTTTCTGGCGTCATCAGCGTTGCGCCTGCTCCCGGGTCACGTGGGGGAGGCGGCTTTTCCCCGTGAGTGCGGGAAGAGGCGGCTCTGAGGTGGGGGCTCTGAGGGGGTGCGCAGCCCCAGTCCCGTCCCGTCCCGTCCCGTCCCTCTGCCGCTCCGCCGGGGTGTCGGCGGGGGGCGTGGGGGGCGGGGCTTG
>NW_009626894.1:1891-4449 GCF_000690535.1 Cariama cristata
AGAGCCGCGGCTTCCTCAGGCCCCGCTGAGCGTCCTTGGGAGGATTTTCTCCCCAAAATGTTTTTTTCTTATCGTGCAGGTGTTCTTAAGCGAAGCATACCGTCATACTGTCTTACATTTTTCAACAGAAGTGGTAGTTCAGTGTAGTTAACCAAGTAGTCTCTGCTCATGTTTCGACATCAATGGGATTCTACTCCATCAAACTCGTGGTGTGTCGGCATTAAAACATGGAATTATTGTGTTGGTGCAGTAAACAGTACTTTCACATTTAGTTAGAGCTGTTACAAAACCAGCAAAGAAGTAGCTAAATTACTATATGAAGTTTGCATTAGCATTTCCAGGGAGCAATTTCTCAAATCTGTGTCACAAATATATATAAAACATTAAATAAATGGGGTATTTGAACATCTTGTTGGGTTTACTTACTGCTCTTGTAACAACATAGGACATTTTGTATTGAAAATTACATGCTTCAGGAGACCATAGGCTTCGTAAGTTTGTAAGGTACGTTATTGTTATGCTTACATTTGGAAGCTAAATGTGCAGGAACTCAAAGATAAGATGTTTGCTCTGGAAACTAGTGACGCCTAGTAAAATATCTATCACCAGAAAGGTGATAGTATAGCCAGGATTTTCAGTGAGAAGTTGATAGTAAGAGGAGTGAGTTGAAGTAACGTAGCAGAGAGACTGCTATGAACTATGTAGACCTCTGAAATTCTTTCCTGCATGGCTGCAGTTAGGGTTCAGGAGAAGGCAGGGTGCTGCACCTGGTGCCCTCAGTTACATTTCTTTGCATTGCTGTGGAGGAAAATGAACCTCAACCTTTGCTGAGCCTGGGGTATTGGCTTTGAAATTTCATTCCTAAGTGGCAGCTGCTGCAGCTTTATAACATACACTTCATTGTACTAGGAATCCATGTTTATTAAAGGACTTGTGTGAAGCAGTTCAGAGGCAAAATATTAACCTTACTGACATGGACATCCAAGTGGTAAAATCAATGTTAATATAAATATTGGTGGGATTAAAAACATTCCCCTGCTGTGTCTGTCACACAGCCAGAAGCAGCTGAAGCAGGAGAAATTAATACTGGCTAGCAGACCTACTTAATGAGAGGAACAGAAAAAAAACCCACAAATATGGCAAAATACATTAACTTAAAAGCTTTGATTTTCTTCTTATCTATTAATTATTGAGAACACAGATATGCACCTTTATTTTTACATGTTATTTTTAACTTTACAAGCACGCATAACAGCAGTAGCTTGCTTAACTTCCTTAGCATAAAAGGTGAGTCGCTGTGTATTTGCTTTTGTTTCAGAATTACTTGGTAGAAATCAATGTTTTTGGTACTCCCAGCAGCTTTGTGATTTCAAGACAAACAGGAACTTATAAGCACACAACCGCTTTTTGTGGTTAACACAGTTCCATTATTTGGAATGTGAATCTATTGATACAGACAATAACTACATTTGTGAAGGCCATCAGAAGAAATAAGTGTGAAAAGCCTCTTAAATAGTCATATTTACTTGGAAACAGTATCACCAAGTATGTATTTTACAGAAATAACAGTGATAGAGGAGGAATTATCTCAAATGAAAAGGGTAAAATACAAGGGATTATCTTTGTGTATATTTATCACTGAGAATTTGTGCTATTTTGAGAGAACCTATAATTATGCTACAATAATTTTTTTAATATCTACTTCTCTAATAACACACACTAAAATGTGTCATGAAAATCTGCTCGCATACTGTTGTTGTAAATGATAAAAGATAGTGAAATAGATTTCAGGACATGGTAACTTTTTTCCTTAATTTCTTTATTTTCAAGTTATGTAAATGTTAGACAAAAAACAAACAAAAGATTTTGTTTCAGTTATTCAGCAGATGCAAATAAATGTTTCTATAAGCCTTCAGTTACATACTAGTTCTTGAGCTAACTTGTTTGACTTGTTACTGTGAGTCCACCAGAATTAACAGTAGAAATAATAAAAATAAATTGGCAGGTATAATTTTCCCTCTTGTTGTTTAGATGAAATTATCCATAAATATGGTTATTTATGTCAAAATGTAGCGTATGTAAGCAGAAGTGTGTGGAGGTGCTAAGAAGCTGGTAGAATGCATGCTGTGTACAGTGTCATCGTTACAATACCTTGTGACAATATGGATTCCAAATTTACGCTGCATTTTCTTTTTTCTTGGATCACCGATTTAGTATTTCAACAGTTAAGTCAAACTTCAAACATTTTCAACTCTTTAGAGGAAGATTCTAGTTTTGTCTCTGAATCTGGCCTTTCAGAAAGTAAAATAATAATATAGTATTTTTGCAATTCATACTGAGACTTGTTGCTTGGAAAAACTGTGTATTTTTAATTAACACATTTACTGAAGTTTGTTATTAATATTAAAAAAAAAATGTGTTACCTGCTTCCTCTCAGCTTCAGTAACTCGCAGTTTTTACCTCAGTATCCCTAAGTGTTCTTTCAGTAGATGCGACTGGAGCCAACTGCATGTTTTAACATTTAAAAAACACTTTTAACCCGTTTTCTTAAAACTGGT
>NW_009626895.1:0-12088 GCF_000690535.1 Cariama cristata
CCTGTTTTAGCCAAACCAGGACACCTTCTTTGAAGGTGGGAAGAATACAAACTCTAGTAACAGATACTGGTTGGTCTTTTCCAGTGGTAGGTACTCTTAATTCCACCTGTGTGCTAACAGGTGTCAAGAGATGGAAATAATGACTGCTTGAGTAGTTTGTCTTTGGTCATAGATGTTAGTGCAAAGGGTTGATCTGCAGAGGTTCTCTCCGTTCTGGCTGCGTTCTGTCACCTAACTTGAGTGATGTGTCACATCTCCCTCCTGACGACAGTCTTTGGTATTAGAGGAGTCCACATCAACATTGCCATTTATGGTGCATCTCATGATGGCATGACTCTTAGTACAACTGTCAGATTTTTCCTTGATACCATCTTTTTATGCTACTTTTCCAAGTTTTTTGCTTGCCCCACAAAGTGTTAGAAGAAGTTGGGTTATACATATTCCTCTTCTCAAGATCTAAAGATACTCAGTGTTTCAGGTACCTATTTTGTGAAGTGCTACTTCTTGAAAAAATGAAAGTGACATTCAATGTGTCATACTTTCTTAAAGGAAGAACTTCTTGTAACCATTTTGTTTTCATGTATATATTTGGCAAGATAAGCAGGGTTGAAGTATCATGCATGCAAGTTTTCAGTCAGGCATGACTGAACATATTTAGTCCAGACAGGACAATACTGTTCATGGTTGTTTGATGTCAAGAATAAAAGACTGGTATAAGGTGCAACATCTGAGGGTTTTATGAAGAATCTGATGAAAAAAAGCAAACTGGACACATGCTAATTTAGATGTCATTGCTACAGGCAATCAGAGAGACTTTTTACAGGCATATTAAAAGGCATATGGTACACATGCGACTAATGGCCACGACTATTACAAAACCAGAAGTAGTCCAGAGTTGGTGCATAGCTGTCCAATGCACTACTGTGACATTTGCACTGATGTGCCCAGAATTGTCACATGCCGAATTGAAGACTTACAGTCTCCCAGATCACTTATTCTGCGATGGAAAATGGATAGTATCAACTTATGCAAATAGCCGCAAGGTCTGCGTTGCTGATTTCACTGCAGTGATGTCAATACAAATTCACAAGTTTAAAATGCACAAAAAATGTACTATTCTTTTCTTAATGTAATAAAAACAATGACACTGAAATGCTTGGAAATGAACACCAAGAGTTCAAGAACAAGAAATCTTGGCTTAGTCTAGCTGAGAGGCTGAGATAATTCTGTCTCTGGAGGAAATGTAAGTCAAGCAATGTAGCTGCTAGCAGTGCATGCAGCCCCGCTCTAGTACCTGCTTCTGAACACGCAGGCGGCATCCCTGGGAACTCCATTCCCGCTCTGCCATGCTTCAGTGAGCAGTTGACTCTTGCTGTCCAAAAGCAGAGGGCAAATATAAAAGAAAGAAGGAAGAGAAGGAGGTAGATGAATGGACAGATATTGTGTGGTTATATCTGATTTTTTCCTGTGAATATTGTATATGGACCATCATAGTAAAATTATCAAACAGAGAGAAAGACAGGTTAATGAAATAATTTTCTTTTTTAAAACATAGCAAGAGAAGGGAAAGGGGTACAAGGAGTAAGAGATGGAGATTTTTCAGCAGCCACAATTCTTTACAGAGATGTGAGAACTGTAGCTGCAGATGAAATGATTTGAGAAGTGATTAGTGTGCATGTGTATGTGTGTATTCTGTGCAGTATCTAAACATCAGTACATGACAGTACTGAAGAGATGCTTTTTACTAGGCAAAATTGTGAAGGTTCTAAAATGAGTACTATGATCAACCTGCAGTATTTTGTGGTTGCATTACATAAAGAACATTATAGAAAAATACCTTCCTTTTTCCCCCTGTTCAGTTTTCAAGGTGATATTGGTTAAAAAAATATCATATAGTTCCCCACAGCAGTCTTCTGCAAAGCTGACAACAGCTTTGAAAATTGTGTCACTCAGTGGTTTACGTGACAAAGATATCATAGACTGAAGCTGTCCCCATATATCCCAGTCACTTGATTCAAGTTTTAACATTCTGCTTTCAGTTCTTGTAAGTACTTACTCTGAACACATTTACAGACACTTTGAAATAACAAGGTGCTAGCCTTCTGGCCTCAGAAACACAGACTGATAGTAAGAAAGGAAAACTCAGCTGGACAGGTAGTCATCCTCATCTGGTATTGTGTAACCTGCTTTTTCTGCTATGAGCAGCAGGACTCAATTTTCTAAAATTTAGTTCAAGACAGTAACGGAGAATGCTTCTATGCCCCACAAATCTCAGCTAACAGAGATCATTACCTGCCACTACCACTGCCACCTTCCTGCACGGTGAAAGATGAGGTAAGGGCATCAGAAAAGATTACAGTGTATTATGGTTTCTTAAAGTAATAGTTAAGTTCCAATAGCCTGAGCATCTGTAGCTATTGTAACAGATGGTGGT
This sequence comes from Cariama cristata, assembly GCF_000690535.1. Classification (NCBI taxonomy): domain Eukaryota; kingdom Metazoa; phylum Chordata; class Aves; order Cariamiformes; family Cariamidae; genus Cariama; species Cariama cristata. Next base: position 2,435 of record NW_009626895.1, read on the forward strand.
GGTTGTTTGTGTTCTGAATGTGCACAGACTTGCAAGTAAGTTTAAATAGCAAAAGTAGAGATGATTGATTCTTGACAACCAAAAGGAAATAAATTAATCAGAAGGTGTTTCTGCTGGTGGAAGTGAAGATACAGTGTGCAGACTGTGATGCACATAGTTCAGTGAGGGAACTAACAAAGTAAAAGAAACTTTAGAGTAGGAGTTCCGTGGTAGTATACAGTAACCTTATCTTCCCTGTTCTGAAGGAAAACACCATGGCATAAATAACATTATCACATGCACTTATAGTTCCTGGTTTTTTAAAAGGAGTATAATAGTTTTTGTCTTAAAAATATACTTTAGGTGATAAAATTTTATTATGGGTTATTATTTTCTACAGAGAAGATGGATAATAAATATAAAAGGAATCATAAACCTGTGAAGAGAGCAATGAGAACTTTGATACTGTTCCTCTATTTTTCAGTTGTCTCTGTGAAAACAGTGTAAGTTATCATCTTCAGCCAAATTCTTCACTTCATAGATTCTCCATTTTTCCCAGAGGTTTCCTTGACAACTCCCCACAATGGCAAGAAGTCAACATTTCTACTTCGAAAATCCATCAAAAAGCCTTCATCTCAGTTCAAGCCAAGAGGTGATAAAATTTTTGAACTATAAACTGAGAAGAGCTTTGGAGAAGAGCATGGAGACAGTCATGGATAAATTGGGACTAGAGCTGTGGCTCTACGTTCTGTGTAAATCCGTAGGTCAAAGAAAGCTCTGTGTAATACATCAGCTTGGCACAAAATACAAGAGTAGCTCAAAATATATATATGCCAGGTGGAACCTGAAAAAACATTTATCTAAGTCCAACAGGCTCTGTGGATGTATTAGCTGCAATGCACTGTTGGATGCACAAAATGAAATACAGGCATTGCAATGAACTTGCTACACAAACTTATATTAGACCATCCAAGTAAAGTCAAAATGTCTCGCAATTAAAATCACAAATACAGATTTTATATTGTTCTTTAATGAAATATTTATTATTTAATAAGCTACAAATACGTTACACAAATTTCATGTTGAATGCTGACGAGCAAGACTCCTTCTGTCATTTTCTTTTGTTCTTAAAATAATACTTAATTTGAGCTTAGACCAAATGAGCAGAGATTTGGTGATCTGGAAGAGAGAGAAAGTGATTTGTTACTTCCATATTCATTTGTACAATGGTCATGTAAGATTGTGAAATATTACACTTTTCAATTTGATTTTGGTTGTGATTTTTCTCACTGACCTCAGTAGCTGGAAAAATAGTCGATAGCTAAGCATGATGCTGAGAGTTTCAAGTTTCCTTACTAAAAGCCCACCCAAAAGATCAATAAGAATAGACAAAATACAAGCAGATATTAAAGGAAAACACAATGCAAAAATCAAAGTGGAGCAAAGGTTGTTGGGTAAGTACATGCCTCACACTTTGAAAATTACATTGAAAGAGAAAGGAAACAAGGAAACAGGAATGGGAAAAGAAAAACACTACAGTAAAAGACAAAATGAAAAAGGGTTGGGGAAAAAGAAAACACCGATTTTGTTAAAGTGTGGAGAGAGACAAGACTATCTGCAAAGAAACACAGTTTCCACATGGAAACACTTTTTTTTGGTGAACTTTCTGATATAATCTGGTAGTGTAAATTTGCAGATACAGTTAGAACAAAATACTAATGTTTCTGCCTTTTTAGCCTGCTGCTCTTACTCCTGAGATTCCCTCTTCATGGATCCTTGACAAAGTGATGAAAATACTGCAGTCCTGTCCTTCACAAACACAGAAGGACAGACCACTGAAGTGTTTTAGAGAACCACATTGTGCAGTGACTATGAAACACTCAACATATTACACACACATAAAATGCTGTACCTTGACTGATCTGCTGCAATCTCATGTAGTACCCTGCAGATGTCGTTCAGGACACTCCTCCTTTCTGTGGTTTCCAAATGCTCTTGACTGTCATTCCTCTTCTTCAGATTTTCTCTTTCATGTTAGTTAATGTTCCGTACTGCATTTTCACACAAATTCAAAGGCTGGCCTTTAGGTTTTGATTACACAATAGCGTATAACACGGTAGATGCAATGTCAGTGTCATCATATCCTGAATACAGTCTTGAAAGCTAGTATGGATGGCTTGACGCTGAGTCAGCATGTTCCTGGTGTCCCCAGCAAGCTGAGGAACACAAAGACAACCCATTCTGGCATCTTCTGAGCAAGACCTCTACAGAGGGCATGGGAGAAGGTAACAGGTATTCAGAAAGTGCAGAGAGACTCCTCACTGTGATTTTTTGCTTGCCCTGAGGTAGCATTTGGAGAAGAGGACACCATGATGCTCAGCACTATACGAATGTAACAAAATGTTCAATAAAGGTTATATAAGCCTGTGCAAAGGTGATGGAGCCCAACATGTATTTTGCAAGAAAATTAATGAAGAGGTGCAGTACTGGGCAAAGCACTCAAAATTTTATAATTACTGAAATGCTAACAGGTTAATGAGCTCACCAGGGGAGAGAAGCCTTCAGTGAAACCTGCAATAGATGCCATAATATACACAGAGAAAATTGTTGCATTTAAATCAGCCCAGCTGAGAAAGTAACACAGACAGACTTTACAACAGCTACCAAATTTCCTAGGAATGACTGATGTGCAAAACAAGCTAACCTGTCCCGGAAAGCCATTCTCTGCAAAAGACAGATGTTAGGGATCACTGCACATGCTCAACCATCATCATGCTTGCAGAAACAACACTAGTTAATTCAAAGTGATCTACCAACTTCCTCGTGAAATGAAAATGAATGTAAAATTACAACGAAATGTAAAATTGGTTTTAGAGCCTTTCTTCTGTGAAGAAACATGGTCTTCACAAATAATTTTCACATAGCATTGTATTCATTAAGATCAAATATTTCTTCAGTTGTATTTCTTAAGGTGGCTAAAGCTTTGGAATCAACCAAAGCAGGATGACTCTTTTCTGTAGTACAGTAAACCCAGCCAAGCCTATAAGATCAGCAGTCTATCACAGCTGATTTTTACATATGCTCTGCAAGCATAATCTCACCTGTCATGGTGTCTTTCCTAGAAGTGTGTTCTCCCTTATTTCCATGGTAAGTGGCGTTTGTTCCAGTTGATTCATAGTCTGTTTTTCTTTCTTTTAGGCTGATCATTTCCCGAGGTGAGGCTGGGGCACTTGCTAGATCACAAAAATGGATTTATTTTTTCTTACCACGTATGACCGAATGTAGTGTTTAGCTCTAGAGTAAACATTTTAGTAAAGTTTATATTTGTTAGCATACTAACATTAAGCTGTTTGAAGAAACACTACCACATTATGAAGGAAAAGAAAAGGTGCTGTTATTTCAAGTACAGGACAAATGTATTCATGGGACAATCAACTCCAAACATAATTATCTCTTTGAATGCTTTACTTTTTTCACATACACGCAACGTCTAAGATGATCATTACAAAAAAAGTAAATAATAATAAATTTTTTTCCCCTTTAGCTTTTCACCTTCTTTAACTCATCAAAACTTTCTGGTATAGGCACTTCAACTTTTTTCTCAAAATGGTTAATATATTTCTGTTGAAAAGACTGTTAAATTTCAACTGTGTGGAAAAACCCTTATAAAATGGTTTCTTCCCTTCTGTGCTGAAAATAAACAAACCAATGAAATGAGTCTAATGGAGATGGGAAGAAAGGTGTTTTTCATAGAAAACATACAGCAAAGAATGCCTAACACTTAAAGGTAATTCAAACAATTTCTCTGTCTTTAAATATCTATGTATGAACAATTGCTGTTAAAACAATTGCTACTTTAAGATATTATTAAAACTAAATCCTTCATCACCTGTACTTGTGGTATGGCTAAAAGGAAGAAAGTACAAGGTGCCTAGGAGGAGAACTGGGTTTGTACTTGACTCTCATGCACCAGAAAATGTGAAGGTGATCACTGGCACTGATCATGAAGACTTAGAGCTTGTGATGCTTAGGAAAAGGAGAAAAGCAGAGGAAAAAATAATGGCTTTCAAGTAAACTGACTTCAGTATATTTAGGTGTCAGTAGATACAATGCACTTTCCCTGTTGTGGAGAGCAAGGGAAGGAGTGCAAGGTGAGAGGCAGAGCACCCTAGAGCCTCGTGAAGCCACAGTGGTACAAAAATAACTAAAGTACTGGTGCTTACTTCCACACCCTCTCTGCCTCCACCCAGATATTTGATATGTTAAAAGAACCTCAAAATCAGCAACAATGTCCTTGCTTAAAAAGAAGGAAAAAAAAATTTTAAAAATGTAAGACAAGCACATTTGTGAAGCTTGATCTTGAGTTATATCTTTCAGCATCTATGAGCTATGTTACATTTTTTAGTTAAGGAGTAGGGAAGCACTTGTACTTAACTAAGGAGCAGGGAAGCACAAGTGATGTTGAATTCTGCTTGGATTGGTTCTGCTGGCCCTGGCCTCTGAATTTACAGAGCAAATGCAGGACAGATGGTTTTTCTTATGAAGCCATTAGAATTGCGATTGCTTTTAAATTGCTTGTCAATAGTGATGTAATTCTAAAGCTGATAATATAGCAGATATCAAGAAACATGACAATAAATTACCAAAACACCTAATGGCAACTTGAGTCTAATAGGGAACAAAACACAAAAAGTTGCTAACACAGGGATGGATTTTGTTTCACGTACCCTGGTAATGCTGTTAAGCGCTCTGGTGTTTTGAACAAAATTGATTGATAAAGACAAAACCATCTCTCTCTGTTCCCTCTGGGAATTATCCCTCTCCTCCCATGTGAGAACAATTGCTTCTGGTAAGTATTAAAATCCAGAAGCACCCTCTGTCAGAGTTTTTACTGGAAGCAGACATAAAATCATTGGTTGACATTAGACTGAAAAGTGATATCAAGGTTTTCTGCTCTTAGTATTAAAGGACACAGAAAAGAAGACGGAGTTCTCTATGCTACTTAAGCATCTTATCACCAAGTCCTAGGGAAGGATGGGACCTTGTGAGTTTATTTACTTCAACTCTTTACTCCAAGGTAGGATCCAGTATAACAAAATAATTCTTGACAGATTTTCATCTAAAACTAAAGATCTCTAATGACAGAGATCACATAACTGCTCCAAGCAGTCTGTTCCAGTGCTTTGTTTCTCTACTGTTAGGAAATGTCCCCTAGTCAGTCTAGCCTGACTCCTTGCTGCTCATTATTTCCATTTGTCTCCTATGAAAGCAGAGAAAGTTCATGCCGTTCCTCTTCACAGCTGGCTGTTACGTGCTTGAATACTTGGTGCGCACCTCTTCCCAGTGCCCCCATCTTGTGTCTCTCTTATTCGAGTTAAACAATTACAGTCCATTCAGCGTGTCCTCATATCCTGATTTCTCCATCTCCTGATGCATGTGTGCAACTGACAAAAATCCCTAAATAATTTCTAAAGAACTTCTGTCTAGCCAGATATTCTCTGTATAATTTATTTGTAAAGGATTGGATTTTTTTTTCCCTTTGGACAGTATCTCCAATTTCTCAGGATCACTCTGAATTCCAATAATGCCCTTTAAGGTACACGAGCTTCTCCCAGGTTTATGTCACTCACAAAGGTAACAGGCATCCTTTGTATATTATTTGGGTCATTAATGAAATCACTGAAGAGTACTGGGCCCAAGGCAAACCTCCAAGCAAAGTATTCTTCCATTTTGGCAACAAGCAATACCCATTCTTTGTGAATGGTTTCAGTCAGTTTTGTATTTACCACACAGGACATTTTCTGGACTGTTTGCTAGCTTGCCTTAGCTTGCCTATAAAAATCTTCTATGAGAAAGTCTTACTGATTACAGTAGATTTAATTTACTGACTCTTCTTTCCACAAAGTGCTTTAACTACATTGAAGCAGGAATTCAGATAGATTTTGTAAGAACAAATCATATTAAACCAATGTTTGGATTTGATATGGATACTACCAGATAGACAGTAACTTACACTACTATGTAGAAATAGATACTCCTAGAGTTAAGCAGTACCTTATATTCCTACTATCTTTGAGGTGCTCAGATTGTGATTATTTGTTCCAGCGGTTTTCTAGAATGAAGTTGAGCTGACTGGTCTGTAATTACATGGGTTCCTCTTCCTTCAGAAATAGCCACTATGTTTGTCCTTTTCCAGTCTTATGATAACTGATGATGGTAGTTAAGATTTCATCCAAAATTTCTTTAAGTATGTTTTTTAAGCAATAGAGTAACAGAAGTGAGGAGACAGTTCTGCCAAGAGACAGAACTAAGATCTCAGGGCCAGACATCTCAAGTGCCTTGCACTGACAATCAAAATGAGATTTTGGAGAAGAAAAAAAGAACAAGAGCCCTTTATGAACTTCTGTAATGACAGATTTTGAAAACTGAATAGCAGCTCTCACTGTACTTCTGGCTACATTTTCAAATTTCCTCAGTGGTTGTTCTGTTGTACTAAGATGCAGCTTCTAGATAATTAACAAAACAATTTTCTTAAAAAAACCAAACTATGGCACAATGCTGATGGAAATAATCAGTTTGGCCAATTTTAATCCTAAACTCTTGGTATACCTATGGAATGACAGCATTTGATTGAACAAGTAGTAAAAAGCACATTGAAAGGTTGACTGTTTTACTCTGTTTATCTTAGATTTTCACTGGGAATGGTTTTATCTAACCAAGGTATGTTCTACCTTAGAATACGCTGAGGGGAAAATGCTAGATTTCTGAAGAGAAAAATTAATTAACACTGTGGCATAAGTTGAGATACTTACATTAACTCATTGTATGGATCATACAGAATTAATGATAGCTGGTGTAAATATGCCATCAACGTCACAAGACCTGTAGTCAATCTTTTGTGAAACTTTCATAATGCATGTGTATACACACTTACATATACATACACATATAATCAGAATAAAAGCTGACAAAGAATGTGGATCATTCAACTTCTGCTAAGTGTGCAGAGTGGCCATAAACAACACAGCGGTTTTCATGACTGGCAAAGTGAGTAACAGGATTTCCTCATGCTACTAATGGACACCATTGCCCTGAGATCTAGTCAGGTAATCCCAATCAGGAAAACATTGCATGAGAATTCATAACAAAAAGTTATGGAATATTCTTTCTGCTTTAAAACGTTACAAGGTGTTAATAAAAAAATAATTCCCATTTTGAACAGATAATTCAGGTAAGAGTAAACAATACATTTCTTGCCCTTCTGCCATTGTTAACAACAAATCCAGATGCCAGTGACACCGCTTAAAGAAGGAAAATGACAGTGATGGATTACCTCTGCCTTTACTTCAGTCCTGAAAGCCTGGTCTTACCTGAGCGGTTGTTAGGAGACATGCGCACGGGAGAGATGGAGGGCGTGCGTGACGAAGAGTACGGTCTTTGCCGATCTCTTTCTATTGTTGAAGATGAGGCTACAAAGTGATACTGTGACCATCCATCCTGCAACATCAAGCATTGTGACAGAAGTCAGTGAAAATGCCACACAGTTCCCCATTTTAAGTACAGAGTATTTTCCTCTAGTGTATTCACTATGTACACACAAGTAGGCTACTATCTTTTTCCTGCCACTGGGTGGCAAATATTCTTAGCGGTGCAGGATAAAATGTGCTGACTGTACTGACACACCAGGAGAAAAATTAAAATGCAGAAAGTTCTATAAAATAACACATTTCAGAAAGACTCAAATTATGAAAACAACTTTTTAGGCCATTTGTTTAATAGTTCTGTCTTTTTCCAAGCCTGTATTTTCACATTGCAAATGACATTCTGACTATGAAAATATTCCAAATCATAAGACTGCCTGTTTTCATGGTGAAATTCAGTTTTTGCTTTAAATCATTTCTATCTTATAAAGAAATTTTGGAGTAAGTAGATGGGGAAGCTCCAGGATTATCAAAATTATTGCAACTATTTACGTATCTATAGTCTAGTTATATTAACTGCCCATTTGCTCACATGTGAGGAGAAAAAAGCATGAATACATTTTCCTCGTTGCATTTTTCTCCAAGACATACAGAAAGAAATTCTATTCCTTCTATTTAAAGCTGTGGTAATGGTGAGGTATTTAAAAAAAAGAAACAAAGTAATACAAGCACTAGAAACAGCGAGTTCAGAAATAAAAAAGGAGAGTTTAAATCATTCATGTTTTGTTCCTGTACCATAATATAATGCAATAATACAAAATAATGTACTTTACATTTTTGAAAGGATATTAAAAACAGTTCGAAAGTATCATGAGAGAATAAATTCACTTTCGCTAGTTCTCTTATTAAACAACACTATTTCAAGTGTCTGAAAGTACTGATTTTAACTGTCTTTATCACTGCTTAATGTTAAATCTAAATCAGTAACACAGAGTTTTCCCAGTCTTGCACTGAAGGCCTAAGCCTTTTAAAAATGCCTACGTTCAGATGGGCTCAGTGGAAATTGAGTCAAGCACCTGGCATGGTGCTAAACAAAATTTCTGCAATGAAAAGCTGAATAAAAATAAACACAATAAAATATTACCAAAACTCAGCTGGAATTTTCCTCTTGCTTACAGAAAAATAATTCTCCATTGGGGAAGTAAAGAATATTCTGACCCCCTACCTCAGGCTACTCCAGCCATCCAATCCTGAATCCCACTCCCTCCCATCCTCTGCCTTTGCCCAAGGCATCTCTCTGTTACCTCCACAGAAACCATGGGCACCTGGCACTTGGAATTGCAACAGAAAATAGTTTGAAAATCCCCCTTCCACTAAACTTTTAGGAAAGAGAACTCAGCAACAGTGTGACACAGCAGGAGGAAAGAATATACTCATACTTGATGTAGAGTGAAATGTTGTAAGTAAATTAGGACAGACAGAGGTGACACCTAACTACAGATTCTGAATGTCCGTACTCCTTACATAACGCATTTGTATAAACATGCGTGTATTTGAGTCATAATTTCAAAGGGAAAAAAAAAATAGAAGAGACAAGTCTGGGCCATGGCTTTCACAGTAGATTCATGACTTCCCCTAGGGTCGATAGTGAGCATTTGTTCACAGAGGTCACTCATGTTTAGGACACTTCACTGAACTGCACCTCATATTTCATGACAGTCATGTAAAAAAATACAAGGAAGAAAAACAGTTAATTAATAAAAAATAGTAAGAGTAACTTGAAAAAGGAAATAGTTAACTTTTAATACCACTTGCTTACACCAAAATTTTCTATATCAAATCTTTCATTTCCAACAAGCAGCTTCTAAACAAGCCACGTCCTCCAACCTAGATGGAGGATCAATGACAATGCAAACAAAAGCATATGCAAAGCCCTAACATCTTACTGCTAAATAAAAATTGGAAATTGTTAGAAACTTTTCGATACATATACAAATACATAATACGTATATATACATAAAAACATATGTATTTCGTTAAGAAGAACTAATATAGTTTATAATAGCTATAAACTTTTACAATGAATAACTTATGTCCAATAATCTTATCCAAGCATCAGACTGTAAATACTACTACTTGGCATTATTTTTACATCTCCTGTTAATAATAACTTGCACGGTGAATTCTCTACTATACAAATGAAGTAGTAAACATGCGAGAAGCCCATGCCTTTATACTGCTGAAGAAACATGGT
>NW_009626895.1:12119-13994 GCF_000690535.1 Cariama cristata
TCCTTCTCTGGGGTCAGAAGTTCTTACCAGAAAGGTGACTCTCTATAATTCACCCTGTCACAGTTTTCGGGTAATTTATTTTCTTTTAAACAGACTGATGAAGATATCAAGAAGACAGACTCTAGATCTGATCAAAGGAATAGACTACTTATTACTGTCTGCCTGCAAAAGGAGGAGACATCAGCCATGTTTACATAGTGCAAGTCATAAGCGCTTCCAGCTTTGTGGATCTATGCATGGCCAGGTACACTTTCCTTTTGCACTCTTGCTTCCCTCAAATAAATCCCTGGTATGTGGGTCAGAAAAAAGTGACCTGAATCTTCCCCTAAACCCTTCTTCCTGATGTCTATTCCATCTGTATTGTTTACATTAATACCTGGACCCTGGTTCTGATGGGAAGCAGATGAAATAAATCCCCATTATCTGCACAGTCCCATGGACTCTACAGGAATACTGTGTGGCACCGTTTTTGTTCTGCAGAATATTAACAGGTACTTTATCAACGCTGCTTCCTTAGAAACAGTATTGCAAGGTGCCTCAAGAGTGAGGGAGCAAAATCCAGCTGTAGTTGGGATGCTGGCAATAGCATTCTTCTGTGCGGCAGATGTTATTCCTTCTTTTCCTCCCTGCAAATTTTCATTTTTCTCTCTGCAGAGAGTAGCACCTATAATGAGATTTTCAAATAAAATCTGCTACAAACTTTCAAGTTTGCAAGCCCAGTCAACTCAATAAAATAAGTCAGGCAAACAATAATGTCTAATATGGTATTGCAGTGACTTGGCATTGCTTTTGACTAAACAAGGCGTATTGCTATCACTGTATGACAACCTTCATGGCGTTTTTCAACAGCATTAAGGGCAGCTCTCAGATCTCACAGCATTTCAAAACCCTAATACTTTTAAGTCATCTCTCTTTAGCTCTCTGCTGCCGCAAGGAACAAGCTTCTTTGCTTGGAAAGGTAAACAGTTTCTAACAAATTCATTAAAACTACCCCATCAACAATTCCAAAAGCTATTAGTGTTAAATATTGAAACTAATTTTTAAGAGCCTAAAGGGAGTATTTTCAATTTAATGCTGAGATAAATACCACCTGACATGATGGTTGCTTTCATTAGTTTGTTTCAGCTCTAGTGCCTGTAATGAAATTTAATTAAATTGATTTGGGTACTTAAAGGTACAGTATATAGCAGTGTCCTGTGGAGAAGCAAGCTAACTCAAAAGCAAAGTGTGTGAGACTGCATTTCAGAAACCAATTTACCAGCCACAAACATGACCTAGGAGAGGAAGAGTAAGACAAAAAGTTCTGACAAATTGGAAAGAAATTCAATGCAATTCTGTTACAGAATGGATGAGTCTGTTAACTGGCAGCAATTAATTAATAGGTGGCAACTGCACACTACAGGAGGGCACAGAACAGCCAGCGTACAGAAACACCATTATATGTCCTTATCATCTCTTTCAAGTATCTTCTACTGGGCATTTATCTATATTTTGACCATAATGAATATATGTATTCTCCCTCAATTATACTCCATAAAGTCCAAACGTTAAAGCTGGATTGGCAGTGACATGTTTCTGAGGATATGTTCTTGGGAAAGCTGCAGGGATTAGATTAAGGGCATGGGTTGGATAACCACTGTAGAAACAAGTGATACTGTAGTCTCGCTGATCACCTTTTACGGGGCTTAAGAAGTGAACAGGTCCGTTGTCTCCCTGCTCAACTTTAAGTAATTTTGACAATAAATAGTTTTCTTCAGGCCCATGGGAAATATCTTGTCAATGTGACTCAACTTACTGTGCCAAACACCTACTGCATAGGTATCTTATGAAAATAGAATTTGGGTTTTCTGTATTATTTTTTTGTGTTTAAAATGT
>NW_009626895.1:14025-32160 GCF_000690535.1 Cariama cristata
AAAGAGAAAGAAGTTTTCTATTGTGTTTGCAAGAATCTCAAATTTTCAGAACTCTCTGGGAGCAGAGTCCTTGACTTGAAGAGATAATTTGTGGAGGTGGGTGATACCAGACACACCATTTTCTCACTTGTAGTACAGTAACATGACGAGGACTGAATGAAATTAAGCCCTGATGGCAACTGACACCATGCTGACACAACAGGGAACCAGATCTCCTGCCTGAAGAATTCACAGATGAGAGAGGAAAGAGAGGGGATCAGATACAATGAAGTGACCAAGGAATGGATGGCGGAGTCAGGGATGGAGCACCAATATTGCCAGCCTCGGTGTGGTGCCTAGCCTGGATGACCTCATGACATCCACCCAGAAAGAAACCCCACATCAGCTCATGTGCTAATAGCCATGCAGCAAAAATAAAGACAAGCCCTACCCTCTGACTGAACATGCTGATCAGCTGCTAAGAAGACACTGACTTAAAAAGCACTGCGAGGTTTCGAAAAACTGTACGGTGGCTGCATGCACATCAGTATCTTTCAATGCTGAAGAGCATAGTATGCCCTGACTCCTGGCCACTAACGTCCTAACATCGTCAGGAATAAAGAGAGCAATTTCTTGGAAGCAGAGAAATCCCACTAGGGAAAAGAAACAAAAACGATGCAACAAATCCAATAATGACACAGCTAAAATCTGAAAAACTACAAAGAATGCCGTGTCCTGCCTCCCCCAAGTTTACAAACTCTCCAGCATGCTACCTCTTGCTTCAGGCCTGATCCTCTTGTGACTTGATTTAATAGACATTTTTCCAAATGACTTGAAGCATACAGGACCAGACTTGTTTTGTCATCCTGCTTCCTTATCTGTAAGCCAGCATTTTACTGGTTCCAGAATATTAATTGTAATAATAACTGTTCCTGTAATGGTAATAAGCTGTAGAAATGTGAAGTTTTGATAGGCAACCACTTGCAGGAATCAGTAACTAGACCCATCACGGTGTTAGAGATAGGTGATACACCAACAAGACAAAGTGCCTGTAAGTACGTAACGTAGGATTTACTTGCTTTGAAACTCAACCAGACATTGCTCTGAGTTGCTGGCATTGCTTCCTTCACAAGCTGAAGCACTGCTGTCAGGTTAAATGAAACATCCTGACTGGTGTGCACCAGTGTGACGCTGTCTAGAGTAAAAGATAAATCTGATGTGAATTAAGTCAAGGCTCATCAGACTTACACAGGTCTGGGCAATTCTTCACTGGGAATTTGTTGTCACGATGCTAATAAGACATAACAGAAATTAGAACTGGATCAAATTATCTACATACATTGACATATGAAAGTTATGTGCGTGACTTGACTGTGGTGAGAAATCTAAAATGGTAACAAGGTTGGGGTGATCCACATATGTATCTCACGGAGCCCTTAAATGGGATTTTTGAAATAATGTGGTTTAAATGTTCACCAACTACCACACTTATTATTAGACTTTACAACCTGTGATCATACAATTTTCTTTTAATACCAGAGGAAGAATAAATACATTTCCCAGTGATTCTTAACAGCGATACCGAGCCCGAGTTCTCTCCCTCTGCCAGCCTCACGGCAGCGGAGGCTAACCACCCCCCACCAACACACCTGAACGCCAAGTGTGTTGGCAGGACTGCTCCCTGCATGCCACCAAAGTAGTTGACAAGGAAATGTCAGCTGCTGAAGGAGAGATGGAGAGACAGCTGTTCTCTAAAAAAGCCCCTGCCTTTGTACTTGAAGTGTGTTTACTTTGGAAGAGCGATTCCCACTAAATTCTTAAAACTTCAGCAACTCTAGAAACACTCTTGAAAAACAAATCAACTCGTTCAGGATAAACCATCTAATTTTTTTAAAAAAGTGTTGTTTTCATTTTTGCTTTGAATTTACAGTGCCAAATCCTATTATCAGTAAACGATTCCTGCGGCCTTTCTGGATTTGCTTGCATTGTTTCCAGGAAATCTCAGAGAATTCCTGGGCATTGATCTGCTTTATGATGTATTCCAGGTAAATCTACTTCACTGATGGTTTTTTACTGCCATCAGCTAAGTTACAAACAATTATAAGCAGTACATTGACATTTTTACTCCTAGAATTTTCTCTTTTGCTTCCAAAGTGGTAACTCAAGACACGTTGTTGAAGAGAGTAGTAGGGATTGAGCCTGAAAGATCCCGGCATTCTCCCAGCTTACACATCAGAGGTTGCTGTTTGGGTTAAATCCTTCGAACTAATTTTGTATTAAGTCTGCAAGTGGAAATCTGGAGTAACTTCAGTGGTTTCAAAAGACAAAGGGCTGCTGACTGCAATTGTCCTTTTTCCCCTCCTCTCCCAAAGAGTTAATGAGCCAGGCCCTCAAAATCAACAGATACAAAGTGAAGACATGGATCACTGAAACTCATCTTAATTTGAGGACTTTAGTATTTAGGTTTATAGTCTTATTTCCACAGCTTATGAAAGCCAGAAAATTACTTAAAACAGCAAAATTATTCAAGTCTGAGGGATTTAAAAATCTTATAATAATTTGGATAAAAGTACAGGAGTTAATCACAGTACGACCATTTAGCCAAAGTGGTTAAAGGAAAATACAGTTTGCTTCCCATGCCTTATGATGATGATGATGATGATGCCAGTGACTTACCGGTTACAGGTTATGTTGGGAGTGGCCTGGGAGGAAGTCCACTCACCCCTCCCTTGCACAGACATAATTGAGAGGGGAGGACAGAGGCCACGCTGTGAGCGCCATGGGAGTAGTGCCATCACCTGAGCCGAGGCAAAGAGCCGTGGTGGCGGGGCTGGGAAGGACCAGGCCAGCTGGGGGGCAGAGCTGCCTCTGGAGCAGCCACCTCTCCCAGGGGCTCTCGGCCCCCTGCCTTAGTGCCTGATGCTGGGGGGCTGCCTCACCGCTCCCCAGCTGACACAGCTGGGCGATACACACACACACTGCATCAGCCTCCTTTCTTAGGATGCATAGTGGGCTCGACCTCAGCACTTCTCTCCTTTTCACTCTGAATTTCAATGTACAAATGGCTTTTACTTATAAGTGACCGTTTCTGCATCCCAGTCACAGCAGAAGTTCAATTGCTTAAGAAGCTGAAAGAGAAATATGTATTTAGGGCAGCATGAGGCTTAAAGAAGGGCTCCTAGTCAGACACTCATTAACCACAGCAAAACTGTCTGGCACTGGATGAGGATTATTAAATTTTCTGTAAGCTCTTTAAAGTGACATTTTCAGAATCAGTGGTTAAACTCTTTCTTTTTGAAACGAGACCTCCCAGCCTCCATCTCAGCTTCTCTGAAAGCAAAGCCATTATTCTCCTATTGTCAGTGTTCCACTCCAAAATCATTTGGAATATTTTCTCTCCCTGTTTTTCTCTTGTCATCACAGAGCCTAAGGTACTATATTCTTCTGAGACTATCACCCAATTTTTTCCTTTCAAAATACCACAGACGGCCTTGGCTAGTTTTCTCTTTCTCAAATGCCTTTTTTTTTTTCATGTGCAGTGTTATCATCTTCTAATGACATATCTTCTACCATAATTTTACATCTCATCCCTTGATTTTAGCTATGAAGAGACACATGATAAGGGAGAGGTATGTTAATTACTTGCCGTTTCTACCCAAGTGAGAAACAGCTAGGTAACTATCCCCGGTTGTTTTATATAGTGCAACTCTGGGATGTTTCAGGAAATCACTGAGGCATTGCTTTACCTATCCATAATTAATTATTGATTACCTGTTGTGCAAGTTGCGAAGATGACAAGACCTAATCTGATGAATAAAATAGCTATAAGAAAAGGGATTCGTATGTGAGGCAAAGCATGAAGGACAAGACTTCAGATACGGCAGAGTTCATTATTCATTTTGCTGAGGTTATATGCAGCTAAATAATAAACCTTTCAAAACACTGCAATAAAATGAAATAAATTCATTTTTCAAAGCATCACTTTGCCTCTTAAACAGAAATAAAATTGTTTTAATATATTTTAGAGGAAATGAAGGCAGTATTTGGCCCTTCAGCTAGAATTTCTGTTCTCCTATTTTCCCCTGCATAAGGTATATAAGCTATAATTTAAATTGTCAGAATCACAAAACTATTTTTGCTTGTATCTTGTATGCATAAAAAAAACTTGCATCCAAGACAGTGTTTGCAATAATTTTTGACTTGTATTGTCATTTTCATTCCAGTAATGCAATTTCATATATCTTAACATGTTTATGCCCTAGAAATGCAAACTCTGGCTCCTGGCCACAAAATTTCAGGGGTAGGGCAAATACTACTTTATGCTTAGGGTCAGTTTCTTAAGCCTACTCTCCTTACAAAGACTAGAAACTAATCATCGCCTCTTAATCTTACTTTTCATGCATTAAACCATAAAATCAACCAAATACAACTCTTTTACACCTGTGAACATAAAACATGAAAAAAATCATTATCAGAATAAAATTTGCACCGTTGTCTCTTACAGTGAAGAATATGGTAGGACTGATGATATGGATGGTGATCAAGAGCCATGAGGACTTTGTGGTTCCTGAAGAGCAGCACTGCGGCTGAAAACTGGGGATCACTTTATCCAAATGTGTAGCTGTCTGACAAACAAGTGAATCAGTGCCCCTTTGGAAAAATCACTAGATAAACTCATGCTCTCCCTGGTTTTAGGTCCAAAGTTCTTGCATAAATACCCTTTAACTAGAGAGTTGGAGATCCAAGTCATTATTGCTAAGATGTATGAATTTTAATGATACGCTTCTTTGAACACGTAGTTTATGAACACACTTAGACATTAATAATAAGAAATGCATATTCTATTTTACTGAAATACCTCGAATAGTTTTTGATTTGGTAAAGAAGAGCTTTAGTATTGTTAACTCCAACAGGAACACACTATTGGACCAAAGCCTACAACTCTCATTTTAGAGGTACCACAACTTGCTCTAAAAGCACTTTGTAAAATTAAAAGCAATAAAAACTATTTAGAAACTGCCAGTGAAACTTTTCATTTCTACTTTCTGCAGGAAGAAGAAGCTATAGCTCTTTTATCAAGACAAACTGTATCAGCTAGTAAATGAAGTAAAAACCCCCAGAACGAAGCACGGACACTACAAAAGAGACTCCTTTCAAAATACAAGGTTTTTAATTCAAGTCTGAAATGGCAGACATATTTAGGCCATTTTTGAATTCTGTCAGTGGCTTTATGAAGAGAAGAGGGGAGAAATGAGAAGGACTTCCCAGCAATTTTTCCCCCACCCATTATTAGATCATGTAGAATACCAGAGAACCGAAAGTAGGATATTGATGCACCAGCTTAATATTTCATTGAACTTTGATTGAATTTACATGTACTGGCCACGTTAAACAAACACTTTTAACCTCCTTATAGGACCCAGAAGAACAAGGATGATGATAGTGTAAGTACAGCAATACAGAGGAGCATCAGCAAAAGATGCCCAGTGTTATATATCAGACCATCACAACTAGACTATTTACCTCTGAAAAGAAAATATGCTTTGATTGCTATAGCAATAAATTTAATTTGATTTCCATCCCCTCTGTGCTGCTTGCGTACACTATTACTACTAGTAAAAGTTCTATTGATCCGATTCATTTGCAAAACTATAAGCAGTCATCCAACATACCCATCCAAGTTTGCTGGGAGAAACTGAGTTTCTCACCCATACTCTTTACTACACATATGCTTTTATCTGTGTCTGAACCCAGATATGCAAAGATCAAGCATACAAGTTAATTAAAAATGATATTTTGTACTGAATGGTAGAAATCATGTTCCTTGAATGAATTTTGGAGAAAAAGATCGACATGAATTAAAAATGGTTTCTCTTAGCATGTATCTTTAAAAGACTTATGAAAGTCTTTCTTTAGAAAGACTTTTGGATTCTTTTCAGCATTGTACAACTGAATCCAGCTAAACTTTGTTTGCCATTAATTAATGCTATTTTTATTTGTTTTAAAATATCTAGTACATTATTTAAGTGGACTAAAAATGTTCCCAGTCCCAAAAGACAGGCAGATAATTTTCTTAGGTATCTACTTTGTATTCAAGTATTAAAATCCAATCTTATTATGAGGAACTGTACTTTTGAGAAGAAAAATTCTGTAGATGTGACCTTCCACTTATGCATCACCCTCCAGATTCTGGATGCCTACTTGTACCTCTACCCTAAGGATATTTCAGAAACTTCAGTTATACAATTCCCTTCAGAAAGAAGGCTCTAAGTCAAAGATACTGACTCCTGGGCTGCATTTTAAATTTTCTTTTCTTCAGAGAAGTTCAAAGGGTGGAGTACTTTAGAGACAGACTTTAGAGAGCTATGACATTGAACTTCTCTCTTCTAAATCTGTACTTAGTAACCTTAAAATGGACTTGGGTTTTCAAGTGAAAAATACCTAGTCGTTCCCACATAAGTCAGCTAGAGCTTACCATGAGACTCACTACCAATGCTGAGGATGCTTTAGCAGCATATATATGTATCGCTCATCCTAGAGAACTGTTTGGACAAACTTTGATTCTTTTCTTATTTGTTTAGCACTACTTGAGTCTAGTAGGTTTTGGATGAGAATGGTGTGGGCTTCCATGCATTTCTTACTGAAAATTTAGAAAAATTACTGCTAAGTTTGGTTGTTGAATTACTGCTTGCTACAATGCTTGATGTTAAAGGAAAGCACTATCATGCCTTTAAGGCTCAAGAGTCAAGCATAGCTGCACATACTTTCTAAGCTCATAGCTCAAACCATTAAGGTTTATTTCTTTATATATTCCCAAGCTCTCTTTATTTAGACATCTTGCTTAAAGGCAGCATCTTCTACATCCATGCTGTGTTGTGAGTAAGTTTTACATACACAGACCACCACTTGTGTATACATATGTGCACATACAGATATTTACCAGCAAAAACGCAGACACATCATCACACAGACACACAAGTATTTGCAAGAAGTGCAAAAAAAAGCCATTAGTTTGGCTTTAATTGTGCTTAGTGATCATACCTGATTTTTTTTGATACCATTCAATAAAAAAGCCTGCACCAAAATAGCGTTAAGGACGGGCAAGGTCTGGCTTCAACTACACAGCATTGTTTTTATCAAAATACTATCATCAGTATTGAATTTTCAGTTCAGCACAGACTGTATCTTAGATTACTGCTAATGTTTTAAAAACCATAGTAAACATGGAAAATGTGTTAGAAAGACATATATAAATACTGGAATAACTGAAACATGACTAAAGGAATGGTAGGTGATACTGCATAGTAAACAAACCTTTGTTGAGAGTATCACAAAGAATTTAACTATGTTAAATGTAAAATGATTAAAAGAAATGAAGTCTGTTATACAGTAAATGATGGAATTCAGAAGCATAAAACATTTGAAAACAACTCCCTCTAACAATTGATGCAGAAACATAAATTTTGATACTCCATCATGTGTTGTCATTGTCATATAAGTAAGAACATCAACATTTTGGATTCAAAAAGCTTTTCTAGCCTCCTTAGGTCATGTAAATATTTAAAACCCATTGTAGTAACAATGGCAATCCCTTCTCTTTCTAGTATTGTCCAACACAGTTAATAAACTCAAAGGGGTTTAGAAGGAACTAGGAAAAATATTACTTGATATGATAGATAAGCTAGGAAAATCAGAACATGATCTACTTGACTGCAAAAGTGAAATGATAATTATTTGCATTAAAATAAAATTGAAATAACATTCAGTTTGACTTAGCATTTTGTAATATTTTAGATATAAATTTTCTTCTAAATTGTTCTTCTTAAAAACTAGCCACATGATATAGAATAATACAGCTAGGTGAAGACACTCAATATATTTGTGTTATGCCAAATGCTGAGAATCTCTCTTTCCTCCCCTCTCTTTTATTTTTAAAAATTCAAGCACAGTTTATACACCATTTTTTCCAAGTGTGAATGCTTCTGAATACTTCTGTATATGCCAAAGTTTTTTTTACCCGTATAGCTCAGTTCAATTTATTTGCACAATTTCCTCTTTAGGCTTCATGATTTTGCTCATGATATGTAAATTCCTATTGTACGGACAAACAGGATATTATTTAAGCAGGCAACTGGCAATGAAAAAGCCACAAATGTTAAAAATTTACTTGACAAAGTTTTAAATGATTCTTAAAAAAACAATCCCTGGGAAGGCATATGCAATCAAAAAGGGAGGAAGTAATTTAAATGATAAGTTTATACTATACAGTGATGCTGCTTAGTGCTAATTATGTTGAAAAAAGAAGCATCAGGGTGAAAAGAAAATTCCAGACTAACGTATCATTCATCACCGAAGAGGTTTTGTGTCTCTAAGAAAGAATGTGAAAAGATTAACAGATTATTCTTTGGTCTGCAGCTACTACCCGTTATTTCCTGCAGAATAGAAAATATGCTTTTGCTTTAATGAAGAAATACTTCATATTTGCATGTGCATTGGGAAAGGCAAACCTATCTTACATGAAGACTGGAAACTAATATACAGCATAAAACATAGAATTAATAATAATTCAACACACACACACAAAACAGTAATACCAACTTTTACTCCAGTACTGAAACCAATGATAATTTCATTATTAACAAGATTGCCATTTGAAAAAAAAAACACATTTAAAATGCTCACTTACATATGAATAACATGTTTTTAGGCAAGAAAGACTGAAACAGAAAGAAAAAAATAAAGTATATGTTTGAGGACTATAATTTTTTTTGCTATTTTGGTTATAGAATCTCTATCCTTTAAAATTACTCAGATGATGCTTTAAAAAGGCTTGAATATGTTAATTCCACAGAAAATTTCCACATTTCCTATATTTAAAATCAATTTAGGAATTTGCTTAATTCCTGATTGACTAAAGACAGTAATGTCATATATCAGATGATGAAATGCTGGGCATTTTAAATATCATATTCCTGTTAGCTAAAGATTAAAAGGATTTACCCTAACCTTGAAAGATATTTATGTCTCAAGTATTTAAATGAGATCTTCTCTGATGTCCTCTATCTTCCAGGCAAACTTAGCAGAAAAAAAGAATAAACTGAAAGGAACAGCATAACTACTATGTCCTGTTTGACCAGCAAAACCATGTAAATTCCTATTTTCTCTAAATATTTTATCACAAGTAATACACAGACATACACATATATAAAGGTTTCTCCATGGGTTTACTTGAATGTTGTGCGTATGTAAAAGGTATTTTGTTTTCGCAATAATGCCACAGAGTCACATTTTATTATGAAAAAAATATCAGGAGGAAAACAAAAGACTACACTTGGTTAAGAAAATGGAATTTTAGCACCTAAAATTAAATAGTGCCTCTAATAAAAAAAATGCCCAGTTGTGCTAATTCTCATCAACTGTACTTTTATGTCTGAAGGAAATCTCTGTTGTTTCTATTAATAGAGATTTTGAAAACTAGCATTTTGAGAGTTTAATTGACTCATGGATGCACTGATTTTTCTACAGATATCCTCGTTTACCTGCGATCTTCTTACTGAAATATGCAGCTATTGCTTTTTTCTTAGAGATACCATTGGGCCAGAAAAGAAAGCGAAGTGCTTGATAAATTTAATCTGCTCTTGCAACATAGTGCTTATCAATAACTGCCTTTCTGTTCGAAAGGTTCAGACAATCAAAAAAGAGATTACAGAAATGCCAGAAAGCTTGTCAGGAAACTGAATGAAATGTACTTGTCCCCCTCTCTGGTATATGCTGTCCTCGGAGAGAGCAAAACTCTGCACACCTTCCTCACGCGGCTGAAATGAATGAGATTGCTCGCCTGAGCGAAGCGAGATGCTTTCCATCTAGAACCTACAGGGCTCAGGAAATTAAATTGTATAATTTAAAAATATATTCTTTAGTAAGGCTTTGTTACTTTTGATTCAAACGTCTCCTGTAGAACTCTTTTGATTACAAATCTCAGTATGCATGAAACATAACAATTCAACACTGGTCAGCTGACAGCCAGAATACCTGGGTTGGGGAATAGATTCTGGTTTCTTGGCTCTGGGAGAGAGTATGCTGAGCGTGCCATGACCCAGAGTGGTGGGTTGGTGAAAATCCTCTGTCATCAGTCACACTGAAGCTTGGGGCCGCCCACTGCCATAAATCAATCAATCAGTCAATCATTTATTAATCAGGTACTTGCATTTCACAGTTAATATAAAAATGGGCTCTAGACAATGCCTTCTCTATAATGAAAATCTAGCTTTATATTACAGTGTGTGTGTATGGGGGGTTACTTTAAATTTATCCATCCTTTTTCTAAAAGGGTGACATATTAACCTGAAAAAGGCCTTGCCAATTGTACAGAAATAAATTAAGCCGCGCTGAAATATCAGCACTACAAAATGCATATCCTCATTAACAATTTCAGCACATGAATAGTTCCTTCAAGTTCCTTTTTGAGGAACTATTATATTTCAGATTTGGAATTTAGATTCTTAATGTAGGGTTTAAGTTCTGCACAAAGCTTTTCACTAGATAAATTTAACCTAAAACAGCATCTTTTTTGGGGACGTCTGACTGACGATAACCTTACCAGAAGAAAATCCAAATGATGTGTTCCAAGTCTACATGATAGCACGATGTAATTAACATTTTTCAAGGGTGAGTAGTTATATTTTACTTAAGAAAGGACTTTAGATTCTAAAACTCAACTAGGGTTTTGAAGTTTATTGCTAGCAATTTTCATGGAACATTTAGCCATAAAAGACCTTCTCATAGAGTCATCATTTTATTATTCTGAAAGTCACATGAAAAGAGAGTCCTCTTCTAGATCTGGACTGGCTTAACTGCTTCTAAGGCTTCTGGCAATTCTAAGTATCTTTTCCAGCCAATGACAAGACAAGGCCATCTTCAGAGTGACTACTCTGACTTCATTAAATGCCTATCACAATAGTATCCCTGTTGTAAATGGCACACTACACGCTGAAGGACGACCGCCTCTAACAGCCTCCCTGGTTTCAAATAATTGGTTGTATTTTTATTCATATGGCAGGTGAATAGGACAAACATTTCTATTATTCCATGCAGAACAGAAACCTATGATAATAAATGGGAAAGAAAAAGAATTTCTACAAATGCATTGTGATCTCTACTTATATACTGGAAGACAGAGTAAGTGTAAACATAATGATAGAATGTAAACATATTTTGTTGGAGCCTAAGTGGTTAGGCAAAGCAAACCAATTAATAGAAAACATATTCTTCCTGATAGTTCCTCCAGCTCTTTAATATTACACACATTCAATGCTAATTGAAGCTTGTTTTTAGCTAATACATTTTCTTTCATGTTAAGCTCATTTAGCACAACCCTTTTGCTCAAATTTCCTCATGTAATTTAACAAGCTATCTTGTTAACAGTAGTTGGTTATTTCCTTGAATGTTGAGATAGGTAAGAGTTTACCAGCTAATGGAAATCTGCTCTCTTATAGTCACATCTGTATTTTCAAAGGTGTCCCCAAATCTTCAGCAACTAATACCCTAGAGACTGGAGTAGGGTCCAGTGTTCCTGACTTGGAAATAGGTGTCTTTAAAGAACTACCATAGTAGATATTTTCATCTTGCTTATGTGGCTAAACATAAATGGGACAGGACCTCTCTCTGGAGACTGTAAGCAGCACTTAATTCTCCTGCTGACTGTACAGGTTACCAAGATACTTGAAGAAGAGGGGTGTACCATGAGTCTGAAGCACAGGGACAAGTGGGACAGCTCCTCTACTTGTTTTTTTGTAAGTGCTGAGCCACTGACCCACCCACAGAGCTATGGACCATGTGACTATTAAGCATTTTTGAAAATCAGATTTTAAGTATTTCAGAATAGACTCACAAAAACAGAGACAGATAAATGATCATTTATGAAAATGTAAGTTTTACTTGTAGAGAACAAAGAAGTTTGAAAATGACATGACATTAAAGTCACTCTTTGGGAGACAATATTTCATCTATTTCATCCTCTTTTTTACTTGCTAAGCTTTAGCAGTATTTAGAAATTAATCACACTAAATAATCTAAACACTGCTTATATGGGACTAAATCTGAATCTTGTTTTCCTCTTGGTGGGATTTTGTTTCAGATTAGATTTCTGTTTCAGCTATTGCTCAGCAAACTGAACAGTATTTCCTGTGAACTCTTCCATGATGAAGCACCTGCAAGTTAAACTTCTGGGATGGCTGGCAACTCCTTCGCTTCAAGACTAAATTAATTGCTTCCTCTTGGTCTGTCAAGTTTGGGTTTTTTTCTGTAATTTTAGGACCAGAAACATTTATGCAGTTTTACAACTTCTCCTTGTTGGATTGTGTTAGGATAGTGCCAAAGTAACCATACTAGGGAGTGAAATCTTCTTTTTTCCCCAAAGCACAAGCCTACAAAGGATGGTAAATACTGTCACCTCACTCACAGACTTGAATGCTGACTATTTACTTGCTGTGCCTTTTCCATGCCAGCCCAGTCTAACAAGTCTATGTACCCCACTAAAGCCACAACACAGCTACGAACTGGAAATCCTAGTACACTGGAAAGAACCTGTCAGCAGAGGGTACATAGCTCTGCAAACACAGTGCCTAAGGTATTGTGGACCTATAATGGAAACTTTCAAGTGGAAACTGGGACAACAAAGTCAACGCCTCCTCCTCCTTGAGCTTGCAGTTCAGGCTGTGGGAAGTTAGAAATCTATCCCCCATTCTCCCGAGCCAGAAAAGCTACAGTCTCCACCTAAGCACGCTCTTCAGAGAATAAAAACCTATCTGAGAAGATAGACCAACAGTTCAAAGAGTGCAACTGCTCTTATATTAGCTATTAATAAATGGGCACAATCTTCCTGCTCCAGTAAACTCAATAAAAGCAACACACAAACCTTCAATCCTTATTTTTTATAGGATCTTGGGAATCCCAGGAGACATTGGATGCTGCAGACTAGTTAGCCTGTCTCCCCAGTGAAGTTCAACTGGCTGCAAAAGTTCCAGCTCTTCCTTTTGGGCCCTTACAGAAAGGACCTATGAAATCAGTAGGGCCTTCTCATTGCTTTCATTGGGAGGAAGATCAGCCCACTGCTGAGAAGTTCCTGGGTACCAGAACTCTGAGCTCAGGACTGTCAGAGCTACGTTGCTGGCAGGATTTGTTCTGTCCACCTGCTCTGCCTCTCTGTTTAAACACAGCATACAGGCTAGCCTGAAACTCTTTTTCCAGAAACACTTATACCTCTAGCTTAACTTGGCTTACTAGATTTAATAATCTATGCCTCCCATCTCACTGAGTTGTGGAATAATTTTGCATTTTTCAAGATAAAAAAGATGACTAGGACCTTAAAATTTTGTGTCGTCAAAAGATACTGTTTGTATTCTTAGCCAGATACACTATGACCTTGAGACAGGGTATATTGCTTGATTTGGTCAATGAAGTTGATGGAGTCGTTGTGGTTGCTGCTGCAGTTTTTGGCTTTGAATGGCCCAGAGAAATAGGCAATGTCTGTCAGACACTGGGTGGCACAATGAAATTTGTGCACACTATTATTCTTCTTAAGCAACATAGCTGAAGCTGGCCCCTTGAAATCTGTTAAATTTGGGCTATTTCTTATGCAACAGCTGATTTTGACAGTGTCCTTAGAAGCGACTTCATTTAGGTTTCACTACAGAGGCATACTAATATTACAGTCTTGGTTAAAGCTGAAGAGCTTGCTCTACCACAATGGGATTGGAATTTGCAAGAAGCACTGCAAACACCCTGCTTAGGGCAGCCCCGCTACTGGCAGCAGGTGAGGGACAAGGTTCTGACTCCTGCACTTCACTTCACAGACAGAAGTTTATTGGGGAGTGCTGCAAGTGGGAAATCAGTGCCTATGCACTTCTGGGCTTTTGGTCCTTCACAGGCGTGGCAAGTCATTAGGTGACCACACCAATCCCCAACTCTGGATGGACCTTCTGTCAGTGCAGTTTATAATATGCCCGCTATGGGATGATTCCTGTCATGTTGAGCAAAATTACAACAGTGAAAAATGTTTTCATGTTTTTGCTGATGCAGTCATATTTGGACTAAATACACTGACTACTACTCTATCAGCAGTAAACATGTATCACCTTCTTTTCCAAATAATACAAAGAATAATACTTCTACTCTTTTTACCTCTTCTTACTTACTCTACTGTAAACATCTAGCTCTAAAATATACCAGAATTCAAACTATTTGGTTACACTGTTTCTCAAACAGTAAGGTGAGTGCTGCTGCTTTTTCTTAAATGTGATGTGATGCTTGTAATTTCTTTGTATTACAGTACAAAATTGTGTCTTTCTGTACTTTCTTTGAAAGTAATGTATAGATACTTCAGTACTTAGGAAGAAATTGCTCATGGTTATGCAATGGGATTTACCTGCACTTCAAAGAACGGCTGTGCAAGTGCAAGATACTGCAAAGTGCTGATCGTATTCCACTGTCGACTGTATGTTCACTCATTTTTACTAGCACGCGTATTTTAATGGGACAAAATAAAGACTGCATTGACCCAGTATCTTTATATTACATAACCAGCTGACTATTAGTATAATGCAAACTCTTCTAATTTTCCTATCATAAAAACATTATTTTCCCAACAGTGGTGAAACTCAGACAGCCTGCATAAGTCAGCCTACTGTCGGCAAGTTTAATAAATATTATGACTTTATAAAGATTACTGTATGTTTTTCAACAAGCAGGAGTATTTTAAATTAACTATCTGAACATTTTGATTAAAAGAAACTGTATTTATACAAGGCTTAGCAGCATATGTAGTGACATGTAATGAGTATACAAATATGTAGCAGAGACTGACCTTCATTTTAAGATTTTGTGAAGCCTGTAGGAATTAGCCAATATAGAGATTAATAAAATGCTTCCTGAGAATATAGACAATCTGTCTCTTATGAGTGTTCTGGAAGCTACCTCAAAGGCTAGCCTGCCCTGTTTTCCATACCACAAGTATGTATTTGTGGCCGCAGAAAATGTTCTTTTAAGCATGCAAGGTACTTAGTACCCAAGCATGCTTAGCATGTAAGTACATTACCCATTACCAGGCATTCACATTGGCAGCCAACAGAATGTCCTTTAGGTAGCAGTATACTCAGAAGCCATACAGCATATAGATTACCTCATGCATGGAGCAACCCCAGAAACTGCTTTTCCATCGCAGCATATATATACAGACAGAAGGTTGGAAATGAGCCAGACATTGCAAGAACCTCTAAGAGATTATGGTGCAATAAAGTTCAGCCTCTACAGTGCAGCCACCCACATGCACAGAAGTCAGGCTACGCACACTTCCAGTGTTACTGCCTTGCATCAAGAAAAGCCTACTCTAGCTCGTGTTTGTTCCCACCTCTTAATGGGACAGTTGAGTACCAGCTTGTTAGTTGGAACGTCTTCGCATATGGTATCCCTAGGGCTGCCAAGGATGGCTGAAAATACTGGAAGTGAACAATGGGAGAGACTCAATAATCATCTTCCTTACTCCTCAGACTCGACACAAGCAGAGCTGAGGCATGCAAAAGAACAGCATTTCAAACAGAAGGTC
This sequence comes from Cariama cristata, assembly GCF_000690535.1. Classification (NCBI taxonomy): domain Eukaryota; kingdom Metazoa; phylum Chordata; class Aves; order Cariamiformes; family Cariamidae; genus Cariama; species Cariama cristata. Next base: position 29,606 of record NW_009626895.1, read on the forward strand.
AGCTTCTGCCAGTTTGAGATCTGGTGCACACATTTCATGTAACCAAGTTCTTTTCTTGTGCAAAATACATACAACACAGACTACACCACTGTGAGCCTTCCTTACTTCACCATTCTTATGCCTCAGTCTTAACTAGGACCTGAACTTTTGTGCCACATGAAGTCTGAGCTCTCTTGGCTGAGATTATAAATACAAATATCAATTAGATAGGCTGTGAAATTCCATGTAGCAAGAAGACTTTTGAGAACTAAATCTGCAGGCTGATACTCACATGGAATGTAATTCAGTTTGGAAGTACTCAGCAAGAATTACTGTAAATGTTGTCATTTACAAAGTAGATACTTACGTTTTAAAAGCTAGACAGGATGCTGTTTCACAGGATCATATTACTGTATTGCAATTCATCTTTAAGAGGTTAGCAGGCCTGTGGGAATGGTATGGTACAATAGACTCCATAGACTGTCTGAAAACCAAGTATATGATGCTACTGTCTGCCAGCTGATTGGAAGTGAAGCTATCAATTTTCAGCCCAGCTCCGTATGTAACTGTTCCCTAAGTATCCTTCAGATACTCTTGTTTACAATCTCATGAGGAAATTTGGGAGCTGAAGGGCTGGAAATCTGGTAATTTCCTCAGGACAGGGTGGGGAGGTGTAAGAAGGAAAGGTACAGTAGGAGAGCTTGCATAGGTTTGTTCTATGAACAGAGGACTTCACTCTCCAGGGCTGTCAGATCCAGCAATTTTGGTATAAATTCTTTTGAAAATCAAATCCACACCCCCTTTTCACCACCACAGGTATTTTCAAAAGGTATTTCTATGTTAAAAGTAGAAATGAGGGAAAAACTCACAGTTCCAAGTATCTGAAACTTTAAATTCTAGGTGAATTTCCAGTCATATAAATGTTTTTGTCTGAAGTCTCTCAGCCCACAAATTTGGGTAACTGTATAAAAAATGATAAATCTAGAAAAATCCAAGCCTTACCTTCTTGTAGAGACTTCTCAGGTCTCTGTACTGCCACATACTATTGAGGACCTGAGATGCTGCTTTCACCACTTTTGGCGAATGCCTGTTACACACATATATTACAAAGGGAGAGAGAGAGAAAGAAAGAGTGAGAAAGAGACTGTTAAGCACAAGACTCCATTTATCCCGATTTTCAAATGCATTGCTATGGATTTAAACCCACAATTAAAGTGTGTTTCAAATGCACCATAAGATCTTTGGTTGGCATCTTGGAGACCAATGTGGTTTTAAGCAAAAGTAATACATGTTATTTCTATAGTACTAATTATTCAGTGAGGAGCAAAATGTGCATTCCTCAGCACACTGAGAACAAGGATTCATTCTGAGAGCATAGTAAGAGGAATTTGAGGTAGTAATTGGCAAAATTGTTTAGGACCCAACTGGTATTATGTGTATCTAAGAAGAGGTCCGGGCTACAACTTTTGGCATACAGGACAAGAAGTTAGAGCCAGAGTTTCTTTCTCTATAAGTTGTCAAACTTCAACTCTTGACAGTGTGCTCAATGCATTAAGGGCCTCTTAGCAGTGGCCAAAAGAAACACTCTAGATGGGTGATGAGCACAGTTTTTGAAGTGCAGAGCCAAGATGCAGAAATCCAACTGATTATAAAAAGTCATTTCATTAGGAATCCAAATTAGGACTTGCATCTTGCTGACACCATTACCCTTTAATGACGACAATACAATGTCACGTTGAAAACCATATATACAACCTCACACGGACTTTCTCTTCAGAAAGGTTCTGAAAGAAGCTCTAAAGTATTGCTACAATCAGTTGGAGTCATATATTCCTCTTGGGATAGGTAACTTTAAAAAAAATCCCCCCAAAAATATATGAGAGTGTATTCAGCTCATTGAAGAAGGGTCAAATAGAAAAGGACCATTGAGGTCCCAGCCCATTGAGGACACATACACTGTGCTACACCAATAATACACATAAAGCAGTAGAGTGCTAGAAAACCTTGTAATGGCCGAAGTCTGGAGTGAGGATTAGTGGAGTTCAGGGCAGTCACTGAGGTGATTCATGTTTTACTCAGAAAAGGCACATGCAAAACCAAAGGGAAACTAGAAAACCAGTAGCATATGTTATTGGTTTGGGCAGGAAGTCTTCTCAGGGGTCAGGTTCTAGTGCATCCAGTGACTTTTGAGAAGGACCACTGGTAGGCTGACACTCAAGCTGGTAAAGCAATGTTCATGACACAACTAATTCAATTAACCTATACAGTATTTTCCTAGTCATTTATTTGGTTCTTTTTTTCCCCTTTTCTTCCATTTCTCACCACAGAGTACAGCAGTAGGTGGGTAACTGGTGAATAAACAGGAATATGATAAACTCTTTCAAACATAATTGTTTTTATTATACTCCCAGTTGTCCTGGCTAGTGGGGTGCTGGTAGCATGGAGTAACCAGGAAAATAACTGCGCCAGCCATACTGTGAGTACTGAGGAGAAACAGGAACTATGCGAACCCAATATGGGCTTGGCCAATATGACCTTATGAACACCAGTTCTCTCGTGCTGTCACACAGGGAAAG
>NW_009626895.1:32191-42246 GCF_000690535.1 Cariama cristata
CCTGGGCATGTTCCAAAGGCTGGTGGGGCCAGGATGCATGGCCAGGCTAGTATCCTGCACTTGCAGACACTTCATACTGGACAAGATAAATTCATACTGAAGTGTTTTACTGTATTAAAGTGAGCTTTCCAGAACTTCCTATCAGTCCAACAACCAGCAATTCTGATTTTTAAACAACGGATTACTTATAAGAAACCAAACCAAAGCAATAGTGCACAACGCTAACATTTCTGAGAGCTGAAAAATGGAACTTTCACTTAAGATAGGCATTTGTAGCACTGTGAGTTGACAGGTTTTCTTGTTCTAGAACTGTGGAACCTGTAACAGTAATAACACAGGACTGCAACTCAAAGTACTTGAGAGGAGGGATGCATACCATGATTTGGGAGGGCATTTTCAAATTACTCAACACTACCTGGGCTAAATACTTTTGTTCAACATAGATATGTCTTTCACAGTTATGAGGGATACTTAGACAGCGAATTATACCCTTGGATCCTCCTAAAACTGCCCATGACATTTTGAAAATTCCAGATTCAACAGGTATTAATAATCTCACCATATAATGAACAGGTAGACAAATGCATTATTCTGAGGAAAGACACATTCAACTTAAGAGAGATGGATATGAACCTGCTTGCAATATCAGTACATTTGATCTAGAAAATATAAATCAAAATTTGAAATAGATTTAATAATAATAAAAATGCAAATGTAAATAAATTGGCAGAGCATGGGGAGCTCCCACAACTGGAATCATATACTTTGTTACTCTACTACTTTTTACCCATTATAATTAGAACGTGAGAATGTTTCGATAATGAATTTGGTATGAAAAGAAAGGGTGACAATAGAGGAAAAGAAATGTGATTAAATTGTATTAGCAATGCTCCGATCACATAGGCGAGCATAAGTTCTCATACCAAATATAACGTGCATAAATCTTTCCTTCAGGTTGTGCCCTGGCTTTGTGGGGCTCTTTTAGAGCTCTGATACTGCGGTAGGCTGTGTGATGACAGCTTTGAATAGGTGGACTGATGGGTTTTGTACACTACAGTGAAGGCTTTTTGTTTTCAAACTGCCGTAGTCCCATTGCACTACACTTCTGCAGGTTGACAAATATGAGAACCAGGCTATCTGTTTCAGGTAAAAGAAGGATAAAGACTGAACTCTTCATGAAGAGTGCATACACAGGAAAACAGACAAGATGAAACCACAGCTGCTCTGAAAATGTCACAGTCCTGTGTAAGACTTTTGCATGTTTTGGTGCCTCACAAAGTAGCCTGCAGGTATCCTATTGCTCTCTCAGAAGCAAGGTGTTAGAAAATCCATGGATCCATTTTTCTACTATGCCCCACCTTACCAGCAAGCTGGTGGCAGGGAAAAGTGTGCTGTGAAGAGGGACAGTGACTTTATGTTCTTCACTCCCAGAGTAAGAGGAGCAGTAACAGAACTGCAGTGAGGTCCCTTCCTTTCACAGGATCCCTCCACCTGCATGTTACCCCTTCTGCAGGGTGCAATCCAACAGCTATGGTCCCTAATGTTTATCAGGATCTTCTGGAATTGCTTGGAGGTAGCGGTTACTGCAGATAATTACTCTTCCTTAAACTGTACATGCAGGGCACTCCATGCACTGCTGAGGGTACGTCAAAAATAAACCACAGCAGAGACTTTTGCTATTGGTATTGTCTGTTTCTTTCCACCTTTCACACTGGGCACATGATTTCTGATGAAACTAAAGAATTCAACTCACGATTGCACAGAAGAGGCAAACACATTCAGGACTAGTAATAACTACTGGAGATGTTAAAAAAGTGCAAGGTGATTTGCAAAACATACTTGTCTCCTTTACTCTTAGATATGCCAACCAGTTTCTCAATGCCGCCTGCGTCTCGTAAGGCCTTGGCATTCTCCATGTTTTTAGTGATGACTTCATGCAGAGTGCAGCAAATGGCAGTAACGGTGTCATCAGACATGGCCTTGCTTGCTGAGCTGATGCTGTTGTTAGCGCCTGGCAGTCGGTGGACCAGATCCCTCATGGCATACTTGCCTTTGTTGAAAGAAAACGAAGGGAGAATTCAGAAGATACAGCAATAAAGGGTGACGGAGAAGAAGTACAGGGAAAACACGCAAGACTATTAGCACCATTTGCATCATTGCATGTAATCGGTGACTGATACTCTTTTGGGGCAAGCCACATTTATATGATTGCATGTTCAAGCATTTCACACATTAGGGACTCTGTTAATATTTCCATACTAAATCAGTTGTAGACTTTGGATATGGCTACATCATGCCCTTAGGAGAATGAAATGATGATAGTAAAGGCCAAATATATGTATAAAGATAACCTGAATACCACAACTTACAGAACTTGTAAGTCCTCGTCTCCCACCACGCAACTTATAACTTGTTACTATAAATAAAACATGCATCAGTTGTTAAAAACACTACAGGGAATGCAAAGCCAATGATGTTCTTAGTTGTGAAAAAATCTTCTCTGAAGGACCAGTTTCACTGTACAAGATTAATTCTGTACTACATGCAGTGATTTAACTGGGTTTATTAGTTTTTCTTAGACTTTATTACTCAGAGAGGACACCATCTTTTCCACACATCCTTAGTTGTATGCATGGTACTAACCAGAAAGAGAGCCCTTCCGACATCTATTCCTGTCTGATCTTTAGTAAGGAGTTACTTTATGTAACACTAACCTCCAGAACTTAAAATCTCCTAAAAATAAAGGTGCAATGAATTTTTACAATGGTCACATTGAACTGAAGATATGAAAAAGAAATTCTGTTGATTACAGTTGGACTTGACCAGATGATCCTAAAGGTCTTTTCCAACCTAAACGATTCTATGATTATTATAATTTTTTTCACATTTAAATGAACAAAGGCTTTTTTGCAAAATTGTGCCTGCAAGTCATGTAGTGCTTGTGAAAATAACATTAAGTGCAGCTTCTGAGTATATAGAGATATATATAGTATAAATGTAAATGTAAATATATATAAATGTAGGGCAGGATTAGCACCAGCACAGATATATGAGAAGCTTCACACCATTCTAGAGGGTCACTATTATGGTAAAACGGCTGCTCAGTCCTTCAATGCGATGAAGACAAGATCAGAGAGGGTGAGGGCTTGATGAAGTTGTTGCTGAGGTCAGTGAAACAACTCTGAATCACCTTCACTGCAGCTGTGCTAGGAATTTGCATACAGCAATCACCATGAGTGTATCATGCAGGATGAAAAGGACAGGAAAATTGGGAAAAAGAAATGTAATTAGTAATCTAATCTACATCACATTTTATGAATGAAATAATCAGTTTTGATTATATAATATGATAATTTAATCAGATTTTTTTGATGACTTAAAAAAGTTCTGATCAATTAGTATCTATGAGTACTTATAAAAAATCTTATTTCTGAATTCATAAATTCAGTTGTGTGTGTCCATATTTGAAAGCAGAGGTAAGAGGAAAATCACATTTTTAAACTATCAGATGTTAAACTATTTTCATTTCTCACGGTTTTGCCTGCTGTGGTAGAAATACAGTCAGTCATTTGGAACAGAATATTCATAATGCAGATAAAAACTAAAATCTCTATACTGAAATGTTAAACTTAAAGGTTATCAAATAGATTTTGTCATAATGTGATGTATTAGAAACTTCTCAATCTGTATCACGTAAAAACATTCCTGATTATAAAAAGCGTAACACTACCAACAAAAAGTGTGCAGTAGGATTTGAATCTTACCAGTGTGTTGCAATACAAGTACAAATCTCATCCTCAAACTTTTTTATTTCTTTGCACTTAAGATTTAATTGGTCATTTACATTATTAGCTTTTCAGCAGTATTATTAATATCAGATCTAGTACAGACATTAATACCACTCTCTTTCAGAAATGGTTTGAGCAAACTGAAAATCTTTTTTTCCCCTACACATATATGAAACACTGTTCAAAAACAGCCTGAAATGCTATTTACATCTGCACCTGTTTGTTCTATGTAACATGAACACATTAATAGTTGCTTATCACTTACAAAGATTACTTCAGTCTGCAGCATACAGCAAATTAAGCTTGTGTATCAAAAAAATAAAATAAACCACAATTTGCTGTAGCTTTTACTCTTCTAATGCAACGTCTGTCACTGGTCAAGGGTAAATACAAGTAGATAAATCAGATCAGTGAGACTTTCTGCTTTACTCTGTACACACATCCAGAACAGAACAATGTTCCTTTTTCCTTTCGTATCGCACTTAAAGTGCAAAGGAGTGTCTCACCATCTCAGTCCTCCGGTGGAACCAGATGACAGTGATCATTCCATGAGCAGCCAAGACTGTGTCCCTTAGCATTGGGTATAAGGAAATCTGGATGGCTGCCCCAAGCAGATTTCTTTCCTGGAACTGGCCTAGTATTCCAAGCAATAATGTTCATACCAGTACACGTCTAGACACACAAGATGCCTCTTACAATAAATAAAGGCTTTGGAGCTATCAGGAAAAGCTCAGTAGGAAAACTAAATAAACACTATCAACCACAGTACAAGAATTCTGGACATGTTAATGTTCAACAGTTCTAACATTTCTGCTGTGCACACCCGTAAGTTAGGCATGAGAAGATCAAATCAATATTAGATACTTCAAAACAGTAAACCTGGCGTTTTATAGATAATATGTAACAGTGGGACCTTATTCTGAGCAGCTGTAGTAATTCCAGCTCAATAATACTATTCAATTCTTAATCAGTTGCGTATTTACGCTAAAATATATTCTGAGTGTTTTGTTTTGTTTGGTTTTTTTTCCCCATCAAATTTAGCCTTTGGATAGAAAGTGCCAGAAGCCTCACAGTGGACATTTTGTAGACCTAAAATCTAGTTAGTGTCTTGCAGCTGTGGCTGACGGGGAGACCCCCCTGTCAGAACCTGTAATGACAATGCCAGGCCCCTCATCCTGCCAGGTGCTGCCTGTGGGGATGACAGCCTTGCTCCTCCCTGCCTGGTCCCCCAGGTGCAGCGAAGGCCAGAGCCGCCACCTCCAGCAAAGCCGCCCACCTAGGCAGGTCAAGCAGCTGACCGCACAGACAGGCACCATGGCTCCGGCTGTCCTCCTGGAGGTTCACCAGGTTCACCTCTTCTGGAAAAAGAGGGGAGTGGCTGGGCTATGGAGTTGATCTAAGCCACTGTTTACATGGTCTTCAAATCTATTAGCGAGTGTAACTGTTAACACATTTTGTTAGCTATTTGAAAATATATTTGCCATGAGAAAAACCCCTGCCTTAGCCATAAAAAATGTCATTAATTTAATTTAATTCAAAACATATGAACTTACATTGAAAAAACTGTAAATTTGCTTTTATATAGAGTTAAGTCATGAAAATTAAAAGTTAAGGATTGCTCTTCATACTGCAGAAAACATTCCACAGTAACTTGCTTGCATTCTAAATATGTTTTCTAAAAACTATACATACAGTTAGTAAATAAATTACTGTACTACATTCACAGAAAAAAAATCAGTTATCAGTTAACTTCTCTTATCTCATGCTGCTTTAGAATAGACATGAAGGAAAGAATAGTCATCTTTTCTAGCATTAGCTATAGAAGAAACCCTGCTCTAGTTTAGAGCGGTGTAAATGTCGAATAATGCCAATGAAAGCACAGCTACTGCTACATCAGTCCAACGCAGCTGAGAACACATGCAATCCTTGACTTTTGCATTACTGTATGCTACAATCTGTAGAGGGTTTGCATTTAGAATTTTTTTTTGATGTTAAGAACCTCTTCTGAAAGCAGACTGAAATGTGTAATGGAAAGTAGTCTTGTAATGTCAGCAAAGTTTCATCTAGTACCAATAGTAGAAAGGCTGGGGAATTCAACTGGCAGCTCAAGAAGCCTCCCTGAGCTGAAGAACTGAGAACTGATGAGGGTTCTGGGAAGAGAGGAAGATGTGTGTGAGAATGACATTAAAAATAAATCACATTGTTAACTTTCATTAGGGTTCATGCAAAATTGCTTTGATCTACAAATAAATTGATTTTTTAAATTTGAGTAACATTACACAATATAAGACCGAAAACTGATTCGATGCTTTTAAAGAGGATTTACATAATATGATTAAACATAACCACTAGCTTGACAAGAAAAAAAGAAATTCTATTTGTTTGTTCAATTTCACTCATAAAGGAAGGAAGACATACATTATAGAGCCATACTTTGGGGACAGCATCACAGGAAAGGGACTGTCTTGTAGGTGTTTGGGACAGTATTTTTCTGACACTATACATTTAAAAGTTATTTTTGTAAGATAAGACTTCCATCACTTTTATACTGACAGCATGATTTGTCTATTACCATACACTAAGTCTTTGACTGTAAGATGATAAGGTTTGCTTAGTCAACATTACAACAATGCAGACTTAACATCTTTTCCTTTGCATGATAAAGTTTCATTAGTACCTTACTACATGCCTCCATTACTTAATTCAGGAAACTTTTTCCTTCATAGGATCAAAATGATAGTTGTCCTAAGAAAGATTCTGCCTTCTGAGCAAAACAGTAGAGCAAACTATTCTTCTAGCAGATTTAACAGGACCAAAATCATTGCAGGTAAGGGTCCACTTCTGGAAATATTTCCCTACTATTGCCTTGAGACAAATTCACTGCTGAGGTAACCCCACTGACTTAATTTCCATTTTGACTCCTCTCTGAAAAATGACTTTGACACATTGGCATATTTATTAAATAGCTGTGACATGGCTCCTAGTTTGAGAGAACAAGACTAGGAAAATTAACCTACTGAAAACACAAGAAACCTCAAACAGGTATTAATTTGAACTAAGAACTCTGACCTAGAGGTAGAGCTTGCTTTAATAAAGGTAATACGTCACTATTTCCGACCCCCCCCCCCCCCCTCAGAGATACCCATTAATTCACATCACGTAGCTAGATAATATAAAAATAGAGAAATGCCACCGTATTTTGTTGTAATGCTATAGATATCCCATTCCAGAACTACTGGTGTCTGTATGTCACAGTATATGTGAATTTTGTTCACTTCATTCTAACACATGCGCTCCACTTAAATTTCCAGACATACATGTTTTTGTGCATTTTTATCATCCTTGTGTTTTTAATACCATTCAACTTCAGTATTTCACAGTCTTTATGGAAAGAGTATTACTGGGAGAGCTTCCACTATTACTTTCAATCATTACTTAATAAATGCGCCAAAACTGTCTACTTAATTCGGATGGAACAAATTTTGATCACGAGCCAGTGCATTCAACTGAATTCAATGCCAAATTTTAAAGGCAAAAGAGGCTAAGAGGTAAGAAATGCTGTCAGACTGGGTCTTAAGAGCCAAACTCGTGTAGTTTTTGGTGGGACAGGGGAGGAAGCAAACCCCAGAAAATGAAGCAGGGTCATGCCAGAGCTGTTACGCCGCGGCAAAGGCAGCAGATGCAAGGAGACAAAGTTCTATTTTTCAAAGCAAGAAAGGCTGCAGTACTGAGGTTGAGAGACACTTGACTCTGTGAGTCGATGATTACTCCTCAGGATTTGAGGAGCACCAGGAAAGGTGTAGGTGGGTCAAGAACAAGAAATAATCTACCTGACATGGCAATGTTGGTTTATAAAGGACAACCCCTACTTGGGAAAACAGAGCAGCACAAACTGAAATAAGGGTCATTAGCCACACAGTTTAATGCCCTTTCGCTCAGCACTGAATGACACGACTGCCTCCAGACAGGCTTACCACCACAACCATTGAGCCAGTGACATTGCTATCCACCCTGCTCCATAATACATAGTCTCTAGCATTGCTGACTGCAGTGTACACTGCATGTGAAGGAACTGTAAGTCACAACAGTTTGTATACAGCAGCTCTTCCCTTTGTTTGGTGACTTCGGGTTTGCCACAACTTAACCTGTTGTCAGAGCAGAATTATGAAACTCAAAGGCAGTGGCTACTCTCAAACCCTCATGACCTGACCAGTCCTAGCTAATTGTCTGTGATGTTGCTCATCACAACAGATCAATTCCTTGTTCCTAAGACCACTGTGCGTGAAGTAGTATTGGAAGAGGGAAGTGGAAAAAAACCTGAGGACTAGGACTGAAAAGCATGTTCCCCAAAAGCATGGGCCCCACCACTTCTAGCAAGTGTCAGGGAACAGAAGATTTTGGATCAGTTTGGAATTTAGGTGTAAAAGGAAAGATAAAACCATTTTTAGGCATGTAGGGGACAATTCACGTCTCCAAACGTAGCGGGCTAACACAGTTTCAAATTCCCTTGGATACCTGCACAAAGCCAGTAGACCTACAGAAGATACACAGACTTCTGGAAAAGTAGATGGAGACAAGGTAGGATACTCTATGTTCTTTAATGTTTAACACTTATCTTTAGCCACCTGAACCTCATTCCCAATGTTTGGCCAGAAATGTTTTTTAGGTACCCAAGTCCTTTTACTTCTTATGTTAAGGACGTGCACAAATGTTTGTAATCTCTGGCACTTCAGAGTAAATGCATATGAAGACATTTTACTACATGTTAATTGACTATAGTACTTCAATTATCCCTATCAAAAAAAATATCTCAGCTTAATCACTTGTAAGGGAATGAGCGATGAGTTAACTTAGACTGGTTTGAGTAAGCACCTCAAAACTCATGGGCTGAAGCCACTGCTTTAGCTGCTTCACATTAAGCCTGGCCTGCCAATTAAGTTGGGATAAGGTGCTTTGAGCTAGAGAACAATGCCAGTTTTCACCTCCTTGCAGGTTTATTTGAACTTACATTTTAAGAGTCTGTGGAGATAAATTATTTTTGCAGAAGACAGAAAGAATAAAAACCGTTACTCACACATGCCCTCCTGTGTCCCCAAGCACCCAGGTGCACTTTGCTTATGGCTGCTGAGACAGAACAAAAGATCAGGTGGAGGTCTCAGATTCCCTCTTCCCCTCAGAAAAATGATACACACTTCACTTTTCCACCACCTCTGATAACAGGCAGCAAGATTTCAAGATATGAGATTGGTATTCAGTATAGACTACGACAAAGAGGAACAGTATCTTCCCTGATGCATTGTATGTGATGTGCCATTCACTGGTTTTCTTTTTTTAAAGTCTTTTTTATGAAGAATAAATTCAGCAATGGGTAGCGTAGCATATAAAGCCCTACAGGGAGCAGGAATAGTCATCTTCTACAGTTTCAGGGAAGAAACCCTCAAACTTTCATAAAGTGATGAAAGTATGTGAACCACCAGTATCTGTATTGGCAATGTCAATTGAGATTTGCCTGTCAAAGAATCAAATGTCTAAAAGGGTAACCAATAAAGAAGCTTTTATCTTTTTAAAAAGATTAAAGATGCTGGTTCTGTATTTTGCAACAGAAAGTTATGGCATGAGGAGAACTAGGAATGACAAAGGGCACAGCCATAACAGGGATGGAAAAGTAGTATTGTATAGAAGCTGGCAGCACTGGACAAAGACAAAAGAGAGGCATTTTGGTATTTTCACTCTGAGCATGCCATGGGAAATCATAACTGGGTGCAATGCAATCACTGCTTTTCAGCAAATTGCTTTCTCAGATCCATGATCCTTCATAGATTTTCTTTCCTGTAGCAGCATTTTAACCCAGTCACCTTCTTTCTTCAGCTTCTCTGCTTTCAGAATGTAACTTTTCCATTTTATGTATTTCCTGCCTCCCTCTGGCTGATCATTTTTCTTGCTTTCAGCTCACCTTCTCAGGGCTGCCCCCTCTCCCCTCTATTACATGACTGATGTTTTCTCTTCCTTGAGCTGAACTGCCTTCAGCCCTTTGGGTCTTAACTGCCAAGCTTTCATGTTGCTTCGCCATCTCTTGTATATCTGATACTTAAGCGTATATCTCTGCATCTGCCTTGTCTGCCAAGCTTTTCCACTTTCTCCTCATATTGGCTTAAACACCTTCAGTCTGATGCTCAGCTAGATCTTGGTTTTGTTACACCCCTGCATGCCCATGACTCGCCCCCCCCCCCCCCCCCACCCCGCCCCCACCCCCACCACCACCCTCTT